>NC_056734.1:869040733-869088261 GCF_019279795.1 Protopterus annectens
TGAAGAAGGTGGGGAGTTTGGGTGGTGAAAGCAGAGGGTAGGGGTGGCAAGGAGTCTCATGTATTGAACAGCATGAAGCTCAAGAGTGCTTAATCCATCTCTGGTCACACCTAGTCTAGGAAGCCAGTGACATGAACAGAGAATACTTGCAGATTGATAGTTGGAGTAATGGGATTGAGTACTAATCTATGAACCTATAATCTATGAACTTATAAGGGAATCTCAGATCATGAGCAGCAGAAGGGAACAAGTGTTGTTTCACAAAAGTGATTGCCACTTATTAATCCCCATCCATCTACCTTATTACCATGTATTTTTCTAGTGACCGTATGACTGAACGGGGCAATTAGACATTGTTTAAACTGAAAACAAGGCTCAATTAGGATTATCAAGCTGCATATTCAGGTATGAAAATACTTAGCTAATGTAAGGACAATGGCACAGACCTTAAAAAAAGAAGGAAAAAAAGGGGAGATGCTCAAAGAATGTCATGCGAAGGCTTGGATGCATGCATATTTGAGTGAAATAAAGAATGTTCCATGAGGAAATAAGAAGTAAGAACAGTTCTGAAATGCATTCTGTACTGTCTACTGGGGTGAATCTTATAAAAATAAAATGAAAATGCTAGATCTTGCATAGGACTTGAACCCAAGACCACCAAAATTCTATGCAGGTAGCACTGCCTCTGGACTAACACAAGCCTCTAAGCAATAAGGTATTGAGCTTTTCCTTACAATCCTTTTATCTTTCAAATCAGAACCCCTTAGCATGGTGATAAGGTCAAATCAGATGCTGGGAAAGTCTTCATCTTTGGCATTGGTTTTAAATCTTGCAAACATGAAAATAACATTTCCACTCTTGGTTGGGACTCAAACTCAAGACGTTCAGTATTACATGCTGCTGGGGTGATGAAGAGAACTATTGCTACTAAGAAATACACTGGACTGAAGAATATTTAATTAACAAATGGATGCTGAAGTAAAGTGGTAATAATAATTAAAGGTAACTCTTGATCTTTGTGCTATATGGCAGAAAATGATTTAGGCTGGCTGAAAAACAGCATTGAATTAGCTGGACAAGAAAAATGCTTATCAAATGATATATAAAAGCCAGTGCATACCAAGATCATATATCCCTCGGTCAGAACGATGTATGGGCTGCCTCAAAATTAACAACATGTATAGGTCTGCAATTGTAGGACTGCATAAATATTTAAACTTACTTACACCATAAAATCCCAAAACAGTGACCGTTCTAAAGCATGAATTTTAAACATCTAAGATGACATCTTTGTTTATTTTAGCAGAAATGGAAAGCAAACCAGAAGTAGCCAAATGAAACCATAGGCCAAAGCTTATACAGCTATTCCCCAGCCCATAACTGTAACAAACTATCCCCAGATATCATAAAAATACCTACTTCACATGAGTTAAGCCACGGTGGTACAGCGGTAGTGTTGTTGCCTCACAGCAAGAAGTTCTCCTGTTCAATTCTCGGCTGGAGTGCCTTCTGTGTGGAGTCTGCATGTCCTCCCCATGGTTGAATGGCCTCTGAAAGACATGTGTGAGTGTGCCTTCACTGAAGGTTGGGTGTTGGGCTGGCAACTCGGCACCATAAAAATCAACTGCCAATAATTAGCAGACCAAAGTTCTGCTGTGGCAACCCCTAACCAGGAAAAGCTGAAAAGACAAACTAAACCTACTTCACATGAGTTCACAAAAGCACTGAAACAATACATCCTCCTCTCCCCACCTTGCAAATAGCTTGAACTAGCCTTTCTCAATCAAGTCACCTCTTACTGACACTCTCCTGAAGCTGTCTCATTATTTGCCCTACTTAACTGTTTGACACAAACGCCAAACTAAGAATCCTGATCTATTGCTGTATTGCAACCTAATTGTGTTTATTTCCTGTCTTGAACAGTCCTGGAACTCTCACACAAGACTTTTGTTGTATAAGGCCTTTGACTGGATTGTTGTTCAATTTCTGTATATACTACTACTACTACTTTTTGTATAATGTATTTTGGAGCTTTTTTTTTCTTTTTATACCACTACTCTGTTGTATAAAGTATTTTGGAGGTTTTCTCCTCGGCTCTGCACTGAAAATGGGCCTTAGCTCAGCTGGCCCAACCTGGTTAACAAATGTCAAATAAATAAATAAAAAGTAAACATGAATCTGGCAGCAACTGAAAGTGCCAAGAAACAAAAGAAAGAGTATAAAGAAAATGACTAGAAGAAAAGGAAAGAAAATTAGAAAGTCTACAAAATTTGTGTCAACTATAGAAACTTCTAGAATAACCTCATGTTAAAGAAAATGACTAGAAGAAAAGGAAAGAAAATTAGAAAGTCTACAAAATTTGTGTCAAGTATAGAAACGTCTAGAATAACCTCATGTTGACCAAGATTTGAGACAGGAATGGTTAAGAAGAGGTGAAGTGAAACTAAAAGATTATAGGCTAATAATGGCAGTCCATGATAGTTGAATACATATACATTGATTTGCAAAGTCTATAGAAAAAGTGGGAGAAAAAAACAAATGCAGGTTCTATATAACCAAATTCTAAAGAAATGCACATCTTGTTTCTGTATGTGATACACTAATGGATGAAGGTCTATATATTGAAAGGAACAATAATGTAGCAAGTCCGTTGCATTGGGGTTGTGCAAACATTACAATATAGAAGTATCTGAGAAGCATTAGAAACATAAACTAGAGAGCATTATCAATACTGATGATGTTCAGATCACATGTGATCACCCAATAACAACAATTCAAGCAAGAGATGTAAGAAAATCAGATAGAGCAGTCCAAAACAAAACAAAACAAAAAAAAAAAAACAAAAACAAAATAAAACAAACAAAAAAGCAAAAGTAGCATTATTCATTGACATTGATATACCCAACAATTATAGTGTCTTACGTACTGAAAGGAACAAACTCATAAAATACCAGGATTTACAAGCAGCCAAGAGAGCAAAGTGGAAGGAAGGTACTCAGACAGTTCCAACAGTAGTGAAGTGTACTCAATAAACAATAATTTACAATCATACTGAAATATGCTACCAGTTTAAGTAACCCCTTATTATCTGCAGAAGGAGGTAATTCCTGGTATATTGGAGGTGCTGAGAAAACCACTCTTGACTAATATCAAAGACTAACTTTATGATATCTAATTATGCCCTGACTTAGGAATGAAGGTTAGTTCCCGTAAAGTTATGTAAAACATCTAAGCATTTGGGATAAAGTAATCTGTGGGAATTCTGGGATGGAAATTAAGCCATGGCATCACAAGTCCAGAGAAAAAGGAACGGGATAGAGAATGGGTAGAAGAGGGAGGCAGAAAATGTGTGCAAGAAAGGGATTTGCAGTGCTTACTGAACATGTTTAGAGGCATGATGTCTGGAAGAGGCTGTACTGTAGAAAATGAAGGTAATAATACCTTGGTTATCAATGTGTTGTGGACGAAGGTGGAAAAGCAAAGAAATTATATAGAAGATAAGGAACGGTAACTCAGACATGAAACAGATACAGACCAACAAGCAAAGAAACTAAGGGCTGAGGAAATAAATGTATGAACATGGAAATGGAAACATTGAAGGGTGGCAGAAGAAAGAGTATAATGTACCAGGGAATAACTGTAGAAGACAGCTGTCAAGGAAAAGTTATAAAAGGTGAAAAAAGAAAGGATGATGAGACATGAAACATTAAGGACAATCAGAGATAGAAGAAAGAAAGAAAGAAAGAAAGAAAGAAAGAAAGAAAGAAAGAAAGAAAGAAAGAAAGGAGATAAGGCTTAGTTATGGCAAGGGAAATGGAAAAAGGAAGAACTGCACATTTATTAGAAGAAAGTAAAAGACTAGAGAATGTAAAGTAAAAAGCAATTGGATATAGAAATATGGTACAAAATGAGTATAGGCAAATGGCACAGTAGTAATAGGGTCTCTGTCAAAAGAGAATCAGGTAGGGGGGCAATGGGAAAGGTGGACCTTAGGTAAGCTGAAAACATTTGCTGGGATTGTTATGACAAATGCAAGTCAGAAAGTAGTCAGGGGAGAAGAGAAGGGGATGGATAGTAAGCTCACAGTATTCCTTATAGGGACAAATAATCTGGCTGTGGAAGAGGGTGATAAACCAAAAAATAAGGAAATGGAGCTGAAGGAAGTTTGCAAGAATATTGGACTATCAGTGGTACAGCGGTAGCATTGTCACCTCACAGAAAGAGGTTTTCTGGTTCAATTCTCGGCTGGGGTGCCTTCTGTGCAGAGTCTGTATGCCCTCCCTGTGTTCGTGTGGGTTAAATCTGAGTGCTTCAGTTTTCTCCCACATTACAAAGACATGCATCTGGAATGTTTCTCCCTGGGCCTCTGCTGAAAATTAGCTTTGTTCCAAGTCGGACTTTCCTGGTTAACAAATGTTAAATAAATAATAAAATCAGGGTGCCTTCTCTGTGACATGACTATTTATAAGGGGGTATTAATGAAATGAAGGCTATGTGAAAGTGATGCAATGTTTGATGACAATATGGTAGAGTCAGAAAGTTTTCTGATGTAGCTAAATAATGTGAGTCGTGGTCAAAATGCAGGATGGAGGTGGATACTTAAGGAGAGTTTGAGGACTACAATAAGACCAGCATTACTCGTTCTTGCTATTATCAGTACAGATCAGTAAATATCACTTGTAAGTCACCATAATCAAGTTGTCCATCACTGTCAGTAATAAAAATAACTGCTGTTCTGTAAATAAATCATTATAAATTATATAAAAAAAAATAAAATACCATTGCCACCTTCTTTTATGTTTTTATCACCGAGTTGCAATTTCAGTCAGTAGTTGGACTTTTTCCAGTTTTAGTTTTCTGTAAATACAATAGTTTGCATCAGTGTTACAAAGAAAGGGTGCGTATCCTACCATTCATGTCAGGCACTTCATCTCTATCACCTCTACTTTCTTCAACTGCTCTGCCTTTACTTCAGAGGTTTCTTTACCATTGAGTAGTACTGGTCACACCACTGTTTTGTACATCTTACTTTTCAACTTCTTTGGCACTCTGCTGTCACAGACTATCCCTGACATTCTGTGCCAGTCAGCTACAGTGCACTGATTCTGGGGTTGACAGAACAGTTGCTGACAAAATGCAAAACTGACCTGCAATGAAGAATTCATATCAGTCTGTCTGTCTTTCTATCTAAGATAGCTATTCTATGCTATATCACAGCATGATGGAACAATGAGTCCCCAAAGTAAGGATAAACAGGAGGAGCAGCAGACACCTGAAGAAGAAATATGGATATGGGAAAAAAGAGATTTAATATGGTGCAATATTTATGTAAAGGAGAAAGCAAAAGTAATTAATACAAAAAGAGAAAGACCAAAGATATTTGAAGAAAAACACAGGCAAAGGCATCCGGACATGGAAAATTTTACAATACAAAAAAATAAGAAGACCAAGAGGAAAAGTAGAAAAGAGGATCAGTAATGGTGAAGTTAAAGAAATAGAAACGGAGGTTATGGAGTACCTGTGAGGTGAAGGATTTAGTGTAGAAAACCTAACTCAGATAACATCACTGCAGGATAGACTTAAGGATCCCAAAATTAAGGATAAACCAGTGGAATTGGAAACATCTGATCATTTGCCCTATGAAGATACTTTGGAGCCATCCATGAGAAAGCAGTACAAATGTTCAGTTGGAGTTGCACTGCAAGGGAAGGAATAGGAAACTGTGGCAACTCTGATGCAATCAATGTTGTGGAGTGATAGGCCAGTGATTTCCCAACAGATGGCACAGGATAAAACTAAAGAGAATGTGACACAGGAAGATGCTCTGGAATTTTCTGTAGAATGCCCGCATGAAATGGAGAACAAAGAATGTGGCATCAGTTTAGAAGAAAATGATCCAAGAGATTATTTGCTTGATTTAACAGAGATGAACGGACATTAAGATCAATGAAAGAAAGAAACCACAGAAAGTCAATAAAACGCAAAAATGTTAGAAATTTGATAAAGCAAAGGAACACAGTAATTAGGACTGTCCATAGAGATTCATGTGATATAACAGAAAATAGGATATATAACAGATAAAGTCTTACCACAAAAACACAGATTAGTAAGGAAAAGGAAGGGAAGAAATAAAATGCCATCATGGAAGTATTGAATATAGAAAACTATGAAGCAATTAAGACCAGAAGTGTCAGTGTTGAAAAAGTATAGAAGAGGGAACAGATCAACAAAAATACTCAGAAAGATAGATGTGATAAAGTCAACATGCAGTATCAGAACAGGTCAGGATCCATTGTGCAATATTACAAATAATATACTAAAAATATCAGCACAGGTAGTAAAACTGAGAAGATATGCAAATAAATATAAAGGGAACGTACAAAATAAGCAATTTATTGATGACCCAAAAAAGTTTTATAGAGAATTGGGAAATGAGGCAAAGGCAATTGACACACCATCACAAAAAAGAAGAAAGAGATTCATTTTGGAGAAGTATCTATGAAGATCCTGTAGAATATAACAAAGATGCTAAATGGATAGAAGAAGTAAAAGAAAGTATATGAACTTCAAATGTATATGATATGAAATGGGATGATATAACAGCCAGAGAGATTGAAGCAAATTTACGAAAAGCTCCTAAATGGAAAACCTCAGGCCCAGATGCAGTACTTAACTTCTAGCTAAAAGTATTAACATCTTTATATGAAGATTTAGCCATAAATAAGAACTATTTATATGAGTACGCCAAACAGACATCAGCCTAGTTAACAACATGAAAAACAATACTCCTATTTAAGAGTGAATCTGCAAGCTATCCTAAAAACTATACACCAATAACTTGTCTTCTGATGATGTATAAACTATATGCTGGAACTGATGCCGACAGAGTTTATAGCCATTTAGAAGAAACTCAATCATGACAATAGAACAATGGGGTAATAAAGGAAAGTCACATGGAAAAAGGATCATTTGTTGTTAAATAACATCATAATGGAGAATTGTAAAAAGGGGAATAATCTAAGTATGGCATGGACAAAAAAGCATTTGACAGTATCCCACATTCATGAATAAAATAGTGTTTAAAAATGTAAATATATCCTACACTGATTGATTACATTACAGCGACCATGAAACAGTGGCAAACCACTTTGCATTTAAGTCATAATAAAAGGCAAATTATTATTCCAGGGATAAATATTCAAAGGGAAATATTCTAGGGTGACAATCTGTCACCACTACTCTTTTTTTCTTGCCCTTAACCCATTAAGCTGTATGTTTAACAGAATAGGTCATGGCTACAGTCTGGATACTAGAAAACAACAAAGTGTAAAATACTTCTCATATTCTTTTTGTAGAGTATTTAAAATTGCATAGTTAATCAGATGAAGAATTGAAAGCACAACTACAAATGGTCAAAACATTTTCAGATGATGTAAGAATGTCATTTGCTCTGGATAAATATGCAAAAGCTCTCTTTAAAGCAGGAAAGTGCCTCACTAAGAAAACATCAGTATATGGCATTAATGTGATATAAAAGAACTTCTGCAAGAGGGAATGCATAAATATTTGGGAATTGATGAAGGATCAACCACAAAACATGAACAAATGCAAATAAAACATAGTAAGGGATATTTTAGGAGACTTAAATTACTACTGAAAACAGCATTGAAATCTAGGAATAAAGTCCAAGCTATAAACCAATTTGTTATTCCTGTCTTAGCTTACAGTTTTGGAGTGATTGAATGACCACAAAAGGTGTTCGTTAGGTTGGAGAGGAAAACAAGAAGGATGCTTAATGCTCATCAAGTGATTTATAGAAATCAGTGCATACCAAGACTATATATTCCCAGTTCTTAAGGAGGTATGGACCTCCTCAAAATTGATTACATGTACAGATCTGCAATTGGGGGACTGCATACTTATCTGCTGACCTCACAAGATCCAAATGTAGTAAAAGTTTTGAAACATGAAGAGAATAAGTCTAAGATGGCTTCCCTGCTTAGTTTGGCAGAAGCAAATCATCGACAAAGGGGGATGGAAATCAAACTAAACTAGATGGCACAGTGGTGCAGTGGTAGCATTGTTGCCTCACAGCAAGAGGTTATCCGGTTCAATTCTCATCTGGGCTGCCTTCTCTGTGGAGTCTGCATGTCCTCCCTGTGTTCATGTGGGTTTCCTCTGGGTGCTCCAGTTTCCTCCCACATCAAAAAGACACGAGTCTGGAGCATTTCATCCCAGGGACTTCACTGAAAATTGGCTTTGTTCCAAGTCGGACTTTCCCAGTTAACAAATTTTAAATAAATAAACAAAACTAGAAGTAGATAAAACTGAGGCAGCAACTGAATGTGCCAAAAAATAAAAGAAAGAATATAAGATGAAGGCTCAGACAAGAAGGCAAGAACTGTGGAAAATGCATAAATATAGCTGCAAGTATCGAAAACTCTTGGTACAGCCTCATGTTGATCAGGATCGAATGCAGGAATGGTTAAGGAGAGGTGAATTTAAACCAAAAGACAAAAGGTTAATGTTGGTGGCCCAAGACAGTGGACTACATACATGCTGGTTTACAAAGTCCATTGAACATGTGGGAGAGACAGGTAAATGTAGGTTTTGTAAAACAAAATTGGAAACAGTCGCACACCTTGTTGCTGGTTGTGATATACTAATGGCAGAAGGACTGTATACTGAAAAGCATAATAACGGGGAAGAGTGTTGCACTGGGGATTGTGTAAACATTATAATATTGAAGTAGCTGAAAAACACTCGAAATATGAGCCACAAAGCATTACAGAAACTAATGTTTATATCACATGGGATCACCCATTACCAACAGCTCAAACAATAGATGTGAGAAAACCAGATATAGTAGTCCATGAAAGAAGTAGCATTGATCACTGAAATTGCTACACCCAGTGACTATAGTGTCTTATGTACAGAGTGACACAAAGTCGTAAAATACCAGAATTTACAGGCAGAAATGAGGGCAATGTGGAAGAAGGATACTCAGACAGTTCCAATAGTAGTAGGAGCAACATAACTTATAAAAAAGAATTTACAGTCATACATAATTATGTTACCAATACATGCAACTCCTTATAAATTGTAGAAGGAGTGGCATATTGCTGATGCTGTGAAGAGCACTTCTGGCTAAAATTAAAGATACAAACAATACTAATGTCATGAGCTTTAATCATACTTTGACTTAAGAATGGGGTCCATTCCCATCATGGTGTTAGAAACCCAAAAGACTTAGAGAAATAAAAAAGGGAGATGCCACATATAAATATACTTCTCAATCACATTGCTCAAAAATCTACAGAAAGCCAAAAATAATGGAGAAAGGCAAATATTTGCTATTAGGATGGATTTTAATTATTCCTCTTATACAATTATGATATTCCTGAACTGCTAGTTGATGTCCGCAGCAAATAGCAGCATAACAAACATCATGGCAACACACCCCAGGAGTGTCCATGATGTGCCTTGTGGCTGGAATGTAGTCTGGGGGTTACAGTCCAGCAAGGTGAAATACCTGTGTGACTACTACTGGGTTAATACAGGAACACAGCTAAGATGTTAGCTAAATACATCCATCTCAACATTATGTGTGATGAAGGCATATATGTTTCTCCTACTCACAATAGGTGACTGGTTATCCTCTCAAACCATTGCTAATGACCCCGTACAGATAACCTTCCAACCATGCAGAAGAGGCATAAAATAAACTGCATGCAAAGATATGAAATACCATAGAGCATGTCTTTGGGGTACTGAACTGAACATATCTGGGTGTACATTGCAATACATGCCTGAAAATGCAGCACAGGTGATTACTATGTGCACCATGATACATAATATGCTAACAACAACATGTGGTGGTCTTTCTGCTGTAGGTGTGGGTAAACTACCCTACGAACCCCAAATATCTGAAGATAACATTCCACAACTATGAGGGGAGGAGCAGGAGAACATGGGGATAGAAGAAACAGGCATGGCTGACAGAGGATGCGACAACAGATCCAGGCCCAGGCACATGACAGCATCTGACACGCACTTTTCAGTCATGACAAGTACCATGTACAGAAGTACAGCATTATTTGATGTTCAGGTGTTGCCCCACCACAGCATCACAGATTGCATCTAATGGCAATTACCTAGTAGATGTACACACTGAAAATCAGACATGCCAACATAATTTTAACATATAACAGTATGAACATATACAAATCTATCACAACATGGACCGTCAATGTAGGCCACAAGTGACGCAGGTATGCATATAGACTCATACTGGTGCATGTGTGTTTGGCAGATAAGAATGTATATACCTCTGTGAAACTCAATCTTTAAATGCCTGAATCTAAGCATGTATACATACATTTCTACGGAGTAATGATAACATAGGTCTATAAGGTGAGAAAGATACCCAACAACAGTAATGCTAGCAGAAGCAAAATTACCTTTACAGCTATCTATCTATGCAGTAGCTATCTCTACCTATGAGCCAGGCATACCTGAAGGTAAGGCCAGCTATGTGCACACAGCATTTAAGTCCCATTTGTGCCATACACAATTAATGAGATTCATTAAAATTGGAGGTTATAGAACATACCTCTCAACCTCTTAGCACAAGAAATGTGAACAAAGTTGAAAATGATTGAGGGGAGGCCCAAAAATAGTGACAGATTTTAAATATTGCATTATACACTTAGAACATTTCTAAAATAAAAGGTTTTATACTAGCTATGCCTGAAGAAAATGAAGCCTGAAACTTAAATGTTTGTCATTATTTAGTGACTTCAGTTTTAAGGGACTCACCAGAAAACCACAAATTTTATGAGGAACAAACCAAAAATATGAGGCAAAAACCTGACAGTTGAGACATTTGTTTTGAAATCCCATTTGCATGTCTGCATAAATTCTCAAAATTGGATGCATTAGCCAATAGGTCAGAGTAATGGGAAAATATTCAGTGCAAATATCCATTCGGTATTGTTAAAATAGACCCTATGTAGCTCTTCCTCATTATTTTCCAAAAATCTGATACCATCCCATAAGTGCCACTTTTAAATTGTGATTCTGATACATTTACAGGTCAGACCATTGCTACCTGTGAACTGAGTGGGACCTCAGTGATCAGTTTATTAAGTTGTGATCTATCGACCTTATCAACATTATCATCATCAAGATGGCTACTTCCAGGACGCTTTGATGTGTCCAGGTACCCAAATGGACCAAGGAGGAGACAACCCAGATTCTGACTGCCTATGCTGGAGTGGATCATCGCTTGACAGTCAGACCACAGAATTTTGCAATGATTGATATATGGACCAGATTGTAAGACAGCACTGATGTCATATGGGAATCTACAGGACTGGAGTGCAGGATCACCACTGCTATGATGACCTGCATCAGAGAGCACTAAGCATCTTCATCAGAAGGTTGCTGAGGTGTGGAGACAGAAGGTGGATGCCTACAGTAAGTGTCAGAATCTTAAACATAGCTGTGCAATCCTAAGGAAATCAGAAGTATAGCTGTGAACCATATGTCTGATATATGCTTTTTTTAACCCATTATTTAGCTGTTTTGACAATTAGCTCATCAGAATAATCAAGAAGGTAGGTGACTGTTCTCCCTATAATGATGTCTTTGTTTCGCATAGGGTTTATTTGTTTAATATTGTTTATCATGTATATACTATTAAACAGTTTAGATTTTTCTATTTTCTAATATGCAAGTACCTCATTTCACCCATCCAGTATGGTCATGTGCCACTCATGCTGATACTGCCTAGGCTGATGTTGACTGATTATCTGTAATACTTCAACAGCATTGCCCAGTCTACTGATGCATGTGTGAATAGTAACTCAAACTGACTCCGTTTGTCCTGCTTTACAAAGTGCACAGTATTACTAAAATCCCATTTAACACAAGACCACTGGAGGTCTGAGTGTCTACCCATATCTTTTGCATTGTAAAACTTAATGCTATCTGGCAATTATGTGGAGCATGAGGGCCTATAGCATTTAGGTGTCAGATGTTTCCACATTCCTCTGTTATACGTAGAAATATGATTACATACACACAGTAGTTGCTTGTTAAGAAGGACAGTATTGTGCTGTGTATTAGGTTAGCTTGTAAAGCAAGCCACCATTGTCCATATATTGTGAGTTCAAATCCACACAGGGGTTAGCTCTCTGTATTTATGATCATTGTGTCTTTGTAAAAGTTTTGAAAATGCTTGTATTGATACCTGTTTGTTGATATTAACACATTTTGCACATGCTTACAACTATAGTGTTGACTGTTCAGATTTCTATGAATATCTCCATTATCCATAATGTTATACCAACAGATCTTTTATTACTGTTTTGTGTCAAGTTTTGAACATACTGGGATAGTTCTTCAAAAAGAATGTGGAACAGGATAACAAAGACAAATTGAATTTAATGTATAAACATGTCATTGTTTATTAATTCCAATTCACCACCCTTTTCAGGTTATATTTGGAGGGAGTATGAGGTTCAGATAGACTTGTTGACTGCAGAACAGGGACATCTCCTGATATCAGAGATAGATCTGATGCATAATTTGTAATTTGACAACAAAATATTTTTTGTCCTCCTAACTAAACTATGAACAGGAATTTGTAGTTGTCTGTTAAGAACAGCTGTATGTTATATTACAGTGTTCCACTGTCTAAGGTTTGAAATTTTGCAGTTGTGTGTTTGTGTTGTGACCATTGTGCTGACCTTCACTCATGCCTGTATTTTTTTAGAAACACACAACACATTGTACTTTATTTAAACCATCTCACAAAGTGTAAACAATGAGCCATATTACTACCACATCCCTGCATATTCATACCTCTGATTTGTTTAACTGCATTTCCTCCATGCAATGTCAGGCAAGATGAATTAGTTAGGCAGGTATCAGGGTTAGAGTGTGAAATTAGTCTTTCAATGTGTAAAGGACTGTGTATGTAAACATTCAAACTGTATATGCAGATTCTGTAAAGTTGTTCAATTTAAAAGTTATAGAACATGAGCTGATCAGTGTATTTCAATGTTATTTTATGCCTACATCATTCATACATGCTTTTTACTTTTTGCAGAAGATGAGCAGCTCGCTAGGAGTTGTACTCTGTACATCGAATGGACAGTGGCAGCTGGTGACTTCAAATTAAAGGAGGGCTGCAGGAGACAGTTGAATGGGTGTGGCCAACAGGATGGGGTGTGGCCAACTGGAAAGGGGTGGAGCTATGCTCAAAACCACAACAACTGGAACTTTAATTAAATACGTTGCCCTGGGTGACAAACAGTCATTACGAGAGTCCAATCAAGACAAAATGAAGTGTAGAAGAAAAAAATATTTCAATGCATTGGCTACATGACAACTTACTTAATATCCAGATGGAAACAGGTTGTGAGGCATGAAAAAATAAATTACTTTTTTAAATACATTACTGGAATGCCAGTCAAAATCAAGTATAAAAAAACAAGTAGCACTCAACTCAAACCACTACTCCTTGCACTGCAGTTCTAATTATAATTTATATTCAGCTTTATAAAATTACCAAGTAACATGCTGAAAGTAGCAATCTCTGTGATACCTCCACTTGTAAAAATGTTTCTTATCCAAAAGACCTGCTGCCTGACACAATGATCTACTTGTTTCATGGGGAAGACATGATCAAAGTAAAAAATGAACAGCAAACAAGAAACAAGCTCAAGATAAATTGCTTAACGGATTCCTGCACAAGTTATGGACCACGCATGATAGATTGGCATTCTGTTTAGTTTATAGGTAAATCCTGCAAAGATGACTGCAAGTCTCCAACAAAAGATGACTGCAAGTTTCCAACAAATGTAATGAGCTTCTGAAAATACTGTAATCCTGCCCTTTTATTACAAATACTGTCATATGCATTTCAATACCCAAGGCTTATACATTATCTAGTTATGTAAATATTCTCTGCATGACAACAACGAAAAGGCTTTCAATGCTGGTAATTATTTAACAGTATGCATATTAAAGCTTACTTCCATCTTATAATCTCCGACAAGCTTACCTGATGGTCATTAAATCACTGATACTTAAACAGAGCAACAAGGCACTGTGACAGCATGCATTTCCTGAATAATAAGAAGCATAAATCAACAGTATAAAAATATGACAGAAAACCAGAACTTTCTGCAAAATCAAGGACAGATGAAAAGCCAGGGTCATACTTGTGGTCTACCTTGGATGGGGGAATACTCTGCACACTTACACTGCATAACTGCTCCTTGCCTTCCTTGGACACATCCAGAGCCACTACAATGGGGAGTGGGGTACAACAAGTATGTCACAATTTGAAATGTCTCTGACTTCAGAGCAAGAAATCTGGACAAAGCTTTACCTAGAACTAGAAGTGGGACACAAGCCCAAAAATAAGGAAAAATTTTAACTATTGCTCTTATTAACTTAGATAATAGAACAGTAGTAGGTCTTGCATTAGTACGAATTTTATGAAGGGTATGAAATCTGAAAATCAAATGTCTGCTATTATTTTCTAACATCAATCTTTAATGGCTTGCCACTAATTTGCCAGAAAGCCACAATTTTATGAAAAACAGACCAAAAATGTGATGCAAAAATATAAAGTTGCCAATCAATACAGCTGGGAACCTGTCAAAAAAGGGAAAACTTTTTAATATTAACACTGTTAACTTAAGCAGCTAACAAAATAAAAGCATCTACATGTGTTAAATAAAAAAAATCAGAATTCAATACACAGGAGGTTCAGATTCAAAAGTTTACTAGTGTACACCAGGAGGCAAAAAAACATACAAGTACAGAATTTTGTCTGACATGATGCAGGAAGTACAAAATATTTTATAGTGTTTGCATTCAAGTTATGCTCACCTTACTGACGTGGTTAGTCACAAGGCATCTACATCACTTTTACTAACAGTATTTTATTCATCTAATAATGCTGATGCAGTGCATTTAAAAAAACTTTTCCTTTAAATACAATACGGCCTTGCTATCCAGCTGGCCAGTCATAATGTCTTTCTGTAAAGTTACTTCTTAAAGGTCTCATATCAGTTCGAATACAATAGCAGATTCAGTCTTTAAATTCACCTCTTTGTTTACTGTTTCACTTTCCCACCAGCTGTGTTTTTATCTTACAAGGACAAGTTACTACATCAGGAAAGGAAGATTTAATTATTTACAAGGACAAGTTATCTTATCAGGAAGAAGCGGAAGATTTACACATTTAATTTCCTGACCCAGCAGATAATCACTTATGAAAAGCATAACATTAAGCTTGCTGAGCTGGCAGCTGCCAGGGTCAGGGGTCAAAGCACACTGCAGTTTCAGAAGCTACTCTCATTTACACATGAATTTATCCCTTCTGTTATATGATTAATAGAATAAAATGCATTATAAACTACCTTGCTTTTAAACTAGCATTTCACATATATTTAAATACATATTTTTCTAACATTTTCCCCCTATTAATACTTTTTATTCTATTTTGAAGTATGCAGTGTCATTTCATCTCCTAGCCTTTCCCACTCAGGATTTTCAGCTAGGTGAGTCATTTAATCTATACTTCAGAAAAAGCATCATCTGAAATCAATCTTTCAATTTCAATATCTTGGTAGAAAGTTTTAGTAACAGATACATCAACAAAATCTTTGATTAATCTTTTCATGCAGGGAATTCCACAGCAAACACATGCTCCTATTAGGAATATACCCACACAAATAGCAATTAGAATGTTCATTAGGATGGAACCCCACCCCCCAAACAGATTCTGGAAAAAGTCCGTCAGTGGGTTTGGACCTGGTTCAGTCTTGGCTGATACTTGCTGAATTACCTCTAGGTGATTATTTATCTCGTGGCGATTGTCAGGGATGAAAGCACAGCATTCTTCTTTGATAAGCGTGCACGTACAACCTCTCGCCGCTAGGGTGAAGTCAAGAGCCATCCGATTTTGTAGCACAACAGTTCTCATTGCATTCAGTTCATCAGTCACCAGGCAGAAAAAGTTGCATTACTCATTACTTCGAGAAGTTTCGACAACTTCCTCAGCTCCCAGATCGATTTGACTGCTCCATAGGCTGGTGGTATTCCTGCCCAGGATATAACACTGTCACCCAAGTCCATATGAGTCAATTCACTTCTGTCTTTTACTGAATTATGGTCTTTCCAACCAGCTTCAATCTTCCCAACTGGATTCACAGGTTTCTTAACTGGACCTTCAGATTTTCGAGCTGTTTCCCTTACGTTTCGTATCTTACCCAAAGGTAATTCTGCAGTGTGTCTTATTGCCGGAACCAAGTAACCCAAAAAACAACTGCCGGACCAATTCTCAGGTAACCATTTATATGCCTTTTTTCCACAAATAAAATAACAGTTTTCTACTTTAGTACTAATACGCATCAGCCCTGCATGAAACATTTTTTGATCTATAACTGACAATTGTTTAAACAAAACTGGATTTTTTTGATTGTCACTCATAGTCGTTTTCAATGAGTTCAAATACGAGTCATAATTAGTATTGCAAAAAGTATTGCCATTACCATTCTTAATATAACATCGGTAAGATATGGTTATATTACAATTGCTCCTGCCCACCTGGAGGGTGTCATTTTTATAGAAACATACAACTCCTTTTTGTGTGACAGGTAAAAATAAAGCTTTTTTGTCCTGTGATCTCACAGTTCCTGTGTCGAAAAGTAAATTCTCCCAAGTCTCATTTATCCCCAAAGGGACAGCGGACATTATCAGTCCTCCATATGCTGTTGGTATAGCTGTACAAACCCAGCAATTTGAAATGTTCATAGTCTCTGCATACACACATTTCATGGCCAGGTATGTGCTAAAATTTGGATGCCAGTCTATAGACGTTTCATCACGCCTTCCCACTTTCACTTGTGTGGTTGTGTGTAGGATGAACCACAACAAGAAAAAAATTGTCACAATTACAGTTAATAAATGTACACACAACAAAATGATTATGCAACTTCTCTGGGGTTGATCTAAACGTCTATTCGCTTTGTTTTTGGCCATCTCGGTCTGGTTGTGTATCAATCTCAAAGTTTTTATCAAGTTGAAAGTTCTTTACCGGTTTACAATGCGTCAAATGAACCCAGGACGTCCTCTCAGCCACTCTAAATGCAGTAGGCATTGCCAACAGAACCTGGTATGGACCTTCCCACTTTGGACTCGTCCAGTTTTTCCTTTTCGTCACTTTCAGCCACACTCAACTTCCAGGGCCCACGACTGTTTCCACCGGTCTGGTCTGTTCCTTATCTGAAAAAGAGTTAAACTGCAAAACAGACTTATTCCTTAACAATTTCTTCATATATTCTGCTAACGAACTGTCAGCCTCCTGCTCTGCAGGCATGAGAGCTTTCCACTGAGGCACATAATATGCTCTCCCAAAAGCCATTTCAAAGGGAGTCAAACCCTTTACATTTGGAACCGTTCTCATACTCAGCAGTGCTAAAGGCAGACAGTATATCCAATTCTTTTGGGTCTCCTCTACTAGCTTCCTAAGTTTACTTTTTAGGGTACCATTGTACCTTTCCACCAGTCCTGCTGACTGTGGGTGGTAGGCACAATGTTTTTTTAAGGAGATACCAAAAAATTTCCCAAGCTGGTGAATCATCTGATTCACAAAATGTGTGCCATTGTCACTATAAATCCTCTCCGGAATGCCAAATCTAGGGATTATTTCTTTTATCAGGGCTTTTGCCACTGTTGCTGCATCCGGGTTTTTGGTTGTAAAAGCTTCTACCCATTTAGTAAACATGTCTACAATAACTAAACAAAACTTCTTCCCATCACATTTATTCAATTCTATGAAATCCATACAAATAGTATGGAACGGGTATGGTGGTATAGGAAAACTTCCTTGCTTGATTTTAAATGCCCCTTGTGCATGGTGCTTGTTACAAGTATGACAAGCTGCACAAAATGTTTTTGTGTAGTTTATGTATCCATATGTTTGGAATATTCGATTTACTAACTGTACCATCCCCCCTGTTGAGACATGGCTCTGCCCATGGCTCAACAAAGCTGCATATCTAAATAAATACAACAGCAATATTGTTTTTTTCTCTTTGGAAATGTACAGTCCATTCTCAAGAATTGCACCTCGTTTTACCCATTTTTGTTTTTCTGCTTTTGTAGTAAGCGTCTGCATTGTTTTTAACATGTCTAAATCTAAAATCTCAGAGGGTTGTAATTCCTCATTTAAAAGTAAAGTTTCTGAGTCTGAGGCTGCTTGCTTTGCAGCTGCATCAGCTCGTGCATTGCCTTTTGAAATCTTATCCTGTTGTTTTGTATGAGCTACACACTTTGGTAGGTAACTGAATAGATTCTAATAGCTCCAAAATAAATTGTGCATGATTAATAGGTTTTCCACTGGATGTTATCATTCCTCTATTTTTCCATTGTTGTGCAAATACATGTACTGTAGAAAAAGCATACTGACTGTCAGTATATATGTTTACACACTTGTTTTTTGCTAAAGTACATGCTCTCATCAAAGCTATCAACTCTGCTGCTTGTGCAGATAAGTTGTGTGGTAAGGATTGAGCTTCTAAAATTTCAGTGTCTGTAACTACTGCATATCCCACCAGATTCTTCCCTGTAGGACCCCTTCTGCATGAGCCGTCCACGTAATATGTCACCTCGGCATTATCCAAGGGCATATCTGTAAGATCTTGTCTAGGTAAAGCTAACTGTTCAATTTCCTGCAGGCAGCTGTGTGGTGTGCCCTCCACAGGAGTTGGAAGTAATGTTGATGGATTCAATGTCGTACATCATTCAATTGTCATATGAGGTTGGCTCAGCAGTATAGTCATACATGAAAGATGTCTAGCAGGAGAAAGGTATGCCACTTTCTCTTGCAGTAAAATTATTGCAACTGCATGAAGCACTCTCAATGTGAGAGGGTGGAATAACACCACTGAGGCCGAAGCCTGTACTGCCATTGCGGCTGCAACTACTGCTTGTACACAGTGAGGCAAAGATCACGCCACGGGGTCTAACTGTGATGAATAGTAAGCTATGGGGCGTTGCTTGTCCCCATGTTGTTGCATCAATACAGACATCATGTACCCTTGCTTACAATCTACGGTCTGAAAGAACCGTTTGTGATAATTTGGAAGTCCTAAAACTAATGAAGAAGCGATCAACTGCTTCAACCTGCAGAAAGCCGTTTCTGCTTCTGTTGTCCATTGTAAAATGTCTTGTGCTGCCATTGGTGTCTTATATATCAAGTCAGTCAGTGGAGCAGATTCCAGGGCATAATTTGGTATCCAGCTCCGACAAAAATTAGTTGTACCTAAGAAAGACATCATTTCTTTCTTGGTTGTTGGTTTGGGTGCTTGCAAAATCGCTGTTTTTCTTTCCTCATTTAGTATTCTACTTCATTGGATATTACATTTCCCAAGTATCTAACTTGTTTTCTCCAAAGTTGTAACTTACTTTTGTTTACTTTGTGTCCTTGTATTGCTAAAAATTTCAATAAAGCTACAGTATCCTCCCTGCATTGCTGCTGGGTGGGGGCTGCTAGCAAGATGTCATCTACATAAAGTAGAATTTGACTACCTCCCGGTGGGGTAAATCCTGCCAGGTTGCTAGCCATTTCTTGTGCAAAAATTGTTGGGCTCTCACAATATCCCTGTGGTAGTCGAGTATACGTATACCTTTTACCCAGAAATGTAAACGCAAACCAATATTGACTATCAGGATGTATAGGTATTGAAAAGAAAGCATTGCTAATATCTACCACAGAGAAATACTTCTGTTGCGGTTCTAAATCATTTAACAAAGTATGTGGGTCTAGCACCATAGGTGCTCTAGGTATTACTGCATTATTTACAGCTTGTAAATCTTGTACCATCCGCCATTCCCCGTTTGCTTTTTTAACAGGAAATAGGGGTGTATTACATGGTGAATGAGGAGATTCTACCAGTACTCCTTCTTTGAGTAATGCTGCTATTATAGGCTTAATTCCTATTTCTGCATCCTTTCTCAAAGGGTATTGTCTTTTCTGTGGTCTAAAAGCTGACTTTGGGGTAATTGTAACTGGTCCTGCTGTTCGAATAAGTCCTACATCTGACTTGCCTGTTGACCAGAGAGTTGTCGAAATTTCACATAAGGTCTTTTCTTCTTCTTCTAATAAAAATGCTAATCAGCTGTCCTCGCTAGATTGCAAGTGTACAGCTGGATGTGTCTGTGCCAACCAATTCAGTTTTTGTTTTTGTAACCCTTGTTCTGACAGTTCTAAATCAGTCTGTTTCTCCCATCTTGTTACTTTTTTTCCTAAGTCTGCCCATTTAACACTTTTGTTCTTTGTCAAGCTGACATGTGGCAACCGATTTGATCTATACAATGCAAGGAATTCTTGAGGTAATGAACAGCTAACTACACTGTTCCCCTCTGTATCCCAGTATCTAGTTGCACAATTTCTAAACAGTTCTTGCTCATACTCTCTATCAGGTCCTGGTGTGGTACAGTAGTATAGAGTACAGTGTAACAAATGCTGTCGATCAGTGTCAAGGGAGGGGGCTTTACTGATGGCTATGTTCATCAGTTCCTCGGTTACTGCCCCTGGACCAGTCGTGACTAGGTCCTGGCTGTACCAGTAAAAAGTTTCACCCTCCGATCGCACTACAAAGGTATCCATTTGTCTCTGTGCCTCCATACCTTGTACAGTTGGAACTACTGCTATGCCAAATATCTGCATAAGGTCCCTGCCCAATAGGTTTACTGGACATTTTGCAGACACAACTATTTTACTTCTCTGGGTCATACCTGAAACAGGGTCAGTTATTGCTATATCATGGGAGAGTGGCTCCTTGTATAGCTGTCCGTTTGCTGCTTTTACTAATATATAATCAGGTGATTCAGAATGTTCTGGTAACTTGGAGGGGTGTATCAAAGTCCGTGACGCTCCTGAGTCACACAGGAATTTGACTTCCCTTCCCTCCACCAGAAGTGTCACTTCCGGTTTTGTATCTGCTAGGTAGAGCTCCAGGCTCAACAATGCTAAATCTAAAATTTCATTTCCATTTTCTTCTAAGTCAATTTGTACTTCCTCTACTCCTTCTACTACATTGGCATTTGTCTTTTTTATTCTAGCTGTTACTGGTGATTCCTGACTTTCATATGATGTATCCTCACTATCATATAGTCAGTCCTCATCCCCTTTATCTTCCATCGTTGCTTTCAGATTTTGTTTACAGTCCCTAGCTAGATGCCCTTTCTTTCCGCACTTGAAGCATTCACCTCTCTTTTTCCTCTCTTCAAAATCTTCTGATCATTTGTCAGACTGTTTGTTTCACTGTGCATTCTTCTTGCCCTTTTTACCTGACTGTAATACAAATACTTCAGCTCCATCTTCAGCAGTGAAGACTTGCGCCTTCTTTTTCTTTTTACTATTAAAATGTCTCTCAGCATGTCTAGCGTATTCGAGTAAGGCTTGTAGCCTCCCTGTTCGATGATCTATCATATGCTTCGTAATGAAGCTACTAATAGGTGCAATGCAACCTTTCAAAAATGCATTTTTTAATTGTTGTTCATACGGGAAATCAGTTGTTTGGTTCTCAGGAACCGACATACCGCTATGATTATTAAAGCATTCTAATAATCTAGCATAATATCCATCTATTGTCTCATTTTCCTGTTGTATGCATTGATTAATGCAAGTCCAGTCTGCTCTAGGTTTCCATTTCTCAGAGATTTGGTCTGTCAGACCTTTCACTCTGTTGTCTAACTCTGCGTCACTATGTGGGAGTGGCCTAAGTTCTGCATTACGAGGATTCCAGGTGCCACAAATCATGTGCCAATCTGGACCTATAATTTGTCTTACTACTTTTTCTACTTCTTCCCCAATCAAGTGGTAACTTAACCTCATGCCTTGTAAATCTTCTAAAAATTTCGTAAAATTAACTTTCGGATGGGGGATTCCCTCAGTAGCCTTCCGGATATCTTCCGGTGTCCATGGTCTATATACTAAGAGTGCTGGATCCTGCCTTTCCTGTCCTGCCTGAGGATTTGGAACTTCTATAAGTGGGCACATTTCTTCCTCACTCTCATCCTGTAGATTTCTCTCTATCTGGTATGATTCTGTGTCCCTATGTATTTTACGTGTTCGAGACCTAGTCTCAATAGGATCTCTAACAAATGGTTGTGGTCTTACTGAAACTTCAGGATAACGCGGAGGTGGACCAGCCTGTCCACTCGCTTCATATCCTGAAAAGGTTAAGGGAGGGGGCAAGGGATGAGGAGGAGGAGCTGTAGCTATTACCAAGTTATTATCCTCTTTGTCTAAAAATAATGTTTTTGAATTTTTAAGCTTCTGTTCTCTACGATTTGCTTCCTCAATCCACCTGTGTGCTTGAGGTATGCCTAGTTGGCGTTGCTTTTTTGCCTGACCTCCTGCATCAGATCTAAGCTGTTTAAGGAGTTTAACTAGTGAAAGTTTATCTAGTCTACCATCAAATTCATATTTGTTAACCCATTTCGTATAATGCCTAATATTATCAGCACGCAGTAATTGCATGTATTTTGCGTCTTCGGTTAGGGGCGGATCTCGCGAGGTTTTAGTGCACTGATTACCCATGTCAAAGAAAATGTTACGTAACCCTTTTTTATCACGTGATATCAAGTTCTCAGTTCCTGTTTACAGTTTATCTAGAATAACTGTCTACCTTATTCTGTTACCCTGATCTGCAAAAACAAATCTTGACAACAATATACTGTAATCTAGTCCCTGATCTAAAACAGAAAAAAGGCAAATTCTTCCTACCTGAGCCTCCTGGTCTGGAAAATGTTCAAATTCCGCTCTTTGGCCACAGATCAGAAAGTGGCCAGCCTCTTTACACATGACAATTCAGTCGGAGGTCTTTTCACTTAAGAAGAACCATTTTGGTAACTTCTCCTGCGCAGTATTCGACCACCGATACACTCTGATCTGCAGCTTACCAAGGGAATTCTGTCTCGAAAGGACCAAACTGTTAAATAAAAAATCAGAATTCAATACACAGGAGGTTCAGATTCAAAAGTTTACTAGTGTACACCAGGAGGCTAAAAAACATACAAGTACAGAATTTTGTCTGACATGATGCAGGAAGTACAGAATATTTTATAGTGTTTGCATTCAAGTTATGCCCACCTTACTGACGTGGTTAGTCACAAGGCATCTACATCACTTTTACTAACAGTATTTTATTCATCTAATAATGCTGATGCAGTACATTTAAAAAAACTTTTCCTTTAGTTACAATACGGCCTTGCTATCCAGCTGGCCAGTCATAATGTCTTTCTGTAAAGTTACTTCTTAAAGGTCTCATATCAGTTCGAATACAATGGCAGATTCAGTCTTTAAATTCACCTCTTTGTTTACTGTTTCACTTTCCCACCAGCTGTGTTTTTATCTTACAAGGACAAGTTACTACATCAGGAAAGGAAGATTTAATTATTTACAAGGACAAGTTATCGGAAGAAGCGGAAGATTTACACATTTAATTTCCTGACCCAGCAGATAATCACTTATGAAAAGCATAACATTAAGCTTGCTGAGCTGGCAGCTGCCAGGGTCAGGGGTCAAAGCACACTGCAGTTTCAGAAGCTACTTGCATTTACACATGAATTTATCCCTTCTGTTATATGATTAATAGAATAAAATGCATTATAAACTACCTTGCTTTTAAACTAGCATTTCACATATATTTAAATACATATTTTTCTAACAACATGCATTTCTGAAATAAAGGTAATCTATAACTCTGATCATTACAGTTATATATAATTGTAAACCCTCCACGTTTTCTTCCAAAATTGCCATTTTGAGGAGGGATTATTAGGGGAGAGCAACATTTTGAGCCAAAATTGGGGACAATTGAAAGGTTTGGATAGTCCTAATTCTACAAAGCGATTTGCACGTACCTCTCAACCTCTTAATGCAGGAAATCTGGACAAGACCAACTATATTGGGGGAACATACAAACACTACTAAAAATTGCTCTTGTATAAACTTAAGACAGTTGATAGAATAACAGGACTTGCATTAGCATGCATTTTTCTGAAGATTATGACGTCTGAAACTCAATGTCTGCCATTTAGTGACTTCATTCCTAAATGATTTGCTAGAAAACCACAAATTTTATGAGGAACAAACCAAAAATAAGAAGCAAATATCTATTCATTCTGCAAAAATATGGACAACTGAGAGGTATAGTTCAGCCGGGGCTGTCTGAGTTTGCTACCCTTCCCCCCCTCACAAAATCATGGTCGAATGGAATCTCCCCCCTGCAGCCATTCCAATGTCCCATTCCTTGGTTATTTTGCCCCATTTACCATAAACACTGTAATGTGCATACTGCTTTACTTCTGCTATGATTTAGATTTCATTTGAAAGTTTTATTTTGCATTTTACAGCACAAACCCTAATAGATATCTGTTAAACAAAGCAACGCAGTCTCACAATGAAAATAGACAGCATTAAAACTTCTCTGCCCTTGAAACTCACATGCATTGAAACAGCATTGAAACCTACATTCAAAGAAAATACATTTTGCCAATGGCAGATAAAGATTGACTTTGGGCTGTTTTCAAAATCATAGGCCCCTTGAACATAAAACATACACATGCTCTTTGATACACGTTCCTGACTGTATTACATTATATTCCTTGTACAATACAGTACAGTTGTTAGAGGGCATTTTAAATTTATTGTTTTGAACATTTTTCCAGTAAACAATGAAACAAAATGTATGCACCAATGACAAAACTGCCCAATTCAGAACATTTCCATCATAAAAAGTCTACTCAACCTTCTATAGTCCACCAGTATCAGTAAATATACACAATCTCTGAAGTAGTAAAATCCACATTAAAGAAATCTGTAACTAATAAAGAGGTTGTTGCTAGCAAACAACTTTATATGTCATCATTTCATCTACAAATAAAGTGCCTGTTGACTTGAAGAATAAATTGCCTATGTTGCATGCATTAAAAAATGATAAGCTAGTAATACCGCAATAGGGAATGGATGGCAAACTGATAACAGGTTCATAGTTACTAGATATCTTTGCCATAAAGGACTGCAGCATCCACCCCCTTTACAACACAGTACAGTATCAGCAATGCATCTACCTACTGTGGGAGTAGAATCCACAGCCTTCTGCATCAAAAGCAAGTACACTACCTGTTGTGCTATTAACAATGCAAGCAGACTTGCCATAAGCAGCACTAAACTTGTGTTCCCCTGCAGCTCTCAGCTCCTTGTAAAATCTACTCAACACTCAGCTGTATCTCTGAACTTTGCAGCACAAGAAATCTGGAAAAAGCCAACATTTATTGGGGGGGGGGGGACAAAAGGCCAAAAACCAGGGTCACATTTTAAACATTGCTTGTATAATGTTGGAAAGTTGCTAGAATAAAATGCTGTGTTACCACCATACATTTCACTGCCATGTCTTGAACCCAGGGGACCCTGTGCAAAACAGTCAGAGAAACATACCACTATGCCAAATCAGCTGAAACAGAGGAAGACAAACTTAAATGGCTACCATTTAGTGAATTCAGTTCTCACCATAGCTGTCAACCTCTTAGCAAAAAACACCTGAAAAAAGCCAATAATGTGGGAATACAGCTGCCAAACATATTCAGTGAATTCAGGTCTCACCATAGCGCTCAACCTCATAGCAAAAAAACATGTGGACAAAGCCAGTAATGGGGGGAATACAGCCCTCAAACATTCAGTGAATTCAGTTCTCACCATAGCTCTCAACCTTAGCACAAAATACATGGACAAGGCCAATAATGGGGGGTTACAGTCCCAAAAATATGGGCAAATTTCAAATATCCATGTTATAAACTTAGACAATTGCTAGAATAAAAGGTTGTTTTACCATGTACTTTCTGAAGAATATGAGGTCTGAAATTCAAATGCCTGTTATTTTTAAATATTTGTTAACCAGGAAACTAGTCTGACTTGGAACAAAACAAAGCCAATTTTCAGCAGAGCAGGGAGAAACCCTCCAGAAACATCTTTGTAAAGGATGGGGGGACATGCAGACTCCACACAGAAGGCAGCCCAGCCAAAAATCAAACCAGAGCACCTGTAGCTGTCAGTAAATTTAAATTACAGGAGGTTTGGGAGGTCACTCATTGGAAGTTCTAGCTTGGCTGGAGTTTTCATTTAGTTTTTTTCTGATTGTTTTTTCAGTGTGACCTTCTAACTCTTTGTTTTAATTTGTTATTTGGGATATCTTGCAGTCACCCTAATGAAAATGGACATCAGCTGGGTATAACAACCCTGTGTTTCTTATGCTTAAACACTCTGCTTATGCTATGCTGAAGAGGTCATAACAAGGTCAAAATATGCATATCCATAGCTAGTGGGGTTTGGCTTTATTGGCCTGAAATTGTCCATTAAAATGACTTCAAATGTAAAAGTCATGGGCAATCAGAATCACCATATAGCTGAAACACCTGATGTTCATATGGGTCATTTGCATATATCCCATGTGCCTCTGTTACAGGAGGTTTGGGAGGTCAATCATATGGAACTCCCATAAATTATAATAAAATACTTATAAATACATCATTATAACTGATAAAAACAGACCCCCAGCATAACCAATCAGAACACATAAAAAACATTGTGGAGCAATGTCAAAAAAATAATAAATACATGAAAAAACAATTAAAATATTTAAATCAAAATGATAACCATCATTAGATATTCTCTTTCTGATGGGTTTGAGTTTGAGCACACATGCAATGGAGACCTGTTCATTGAGTCCGGGCCAGTGACTTATATTGAAATGCATTTACCATAGCAACTCATGTTTTTTCACATTAATGCCCATGCCCCACCCCTTTCTTTCATAGTCAGACACTCCGATATCATAAATTTAAAGGGATTCCCATGCTTGTCCATACAATGTTTTGACAGTGCATTTGTGACCTTCTTTTGCGTTATATCCCTAATATTTATTTATTTATTTATTTTACATTTGTTAACCGGGTGAGTCTGGCTGAGCTTTTGGCTCATTTTCAGCAGAGACCCAGGGAGAAAAGCTCCTCAAGACTAGAAAACAATTTATCTTACAAGCAGAGACCTGGAGAGAAAAAAATCTCCTCAGGCAATTCAATTACACAGAGTATTAACAATTGGCAGACAGGTATGTGAGTTGTTACAAACAAGGTTTTAAACAATTAGCAGAAGAAAATGTGACTACTTACAATATTATTTAAGCTGTTTAGAGCAAAATGTGTTAATAGTTAGGCAGATGCTTATTTAAAGTGGGTAGGATCTAGTTGTATAGGAGTTTGGAAACAAGAAAGGAAAGTAAGAATGGCTAGTAGGAGATGTAGGTGAGGTAGAGTATAGGCGACAGACTAGACAGGTAAGTTGTTTTGAGACTGTAAGAATTAAGAGTGGTTGGAGATAGAGGAAGGGAAGTGGTAGAAGAGACAGAGGAATAGTGTTAGAGATACATTAAGAGTGAGGTGGTGAAATAGATGAAAGGATGGTGGTTTCAGGGTGACTGGCTACAGTGGCAAGACCACTTTTTTTCAGGTATTTCCTTGTAACTAAATTGAAACTTTTACTATGCTGGAGGGATTTTATTTCCAAGGGGACTTGGTTTCAGGCTATAGCTGGGTTATAGTTATAAAGAAGGCAGCCTATTTTGGTTTTGGGTGTGTAGATGTCTAATAATTATTGATTTGAGCTGTGTAGTGTCCTTGCAGGGGAATATTTGGATATGATAGTGGAGAGGCTGGAGCAGAAAGAGGGTAGGTAGAGGATAGAGTGGATGATTTGTAGTTGGTATAGTTGGAGCAGCTGAGGGAATTCTAGCCATTCTAGTTGCTGTAGTGCTAAGCAGTGGTGTGACTTATGGGTTTGGTTAGCTGCAAATCTGGCGATCTTATAATAGGTAGTTTCAAGCTTGGAAATAAGTGTAGAATTTAGGTTTGTGAATATGTGGCAGCTGTACAGGAGTGGTGGGAGTAATAAAGCCTGGGAGAGAGTTATTCGGGCAGTGTTAGTTAAGTATTTCTTGCTACGGAATAGGTGTCCAAGTTTCTGATGAGTTCTTTTTACTGAGTTAGTAATATGGAGATAAAACTTAAGCTGATCATCTATTGTAACCTAGCAGTTTAGCACTAGATTCAGCTGAGATGATAGTGTTTTTGCCGGATAAAATGGTAAATGTACTTTTGAGTGTGGTGATGTTTTTAGGGAGGAAGAGTAGGAGCATTTTTTTTTTTGGATTAAGTATTAGTTTATCACTAAGCCAAGTCTCAATGGTGTGGAAGGATGCCTGGGTAGTTGAGTGGATGTCAGTTGGGTTGTCAGCAATGGTTATAACAGTTTAGTCATTGGCATATTGCACAAGAGATGACGGGACAAGAGGAGTAGAGCAAGTTGGTGAAAATAAAAAGAATAGTGGTCCAAGTATGGACCCTTGGGGGACTCCCATTTGTACAATGAGAGGGGGGATAGTGCAGAGAGTCATTTAACTAATTGCTGGTGGGTAGAGAGATAGCTGGAGAACCAGGAAATAGTAGGGGGAGAGAAATGTAAGTTAGTGGGTTTATCTTGAAGGAGTGGCTGAGAGACAGTGTCAAAGGCTTTACAAAGGTCAATGAACAGGCATGAGACAAGTTTATTGTTATCCCGAGCTAGGGAGACTATGTTGATGAATGATATGAGTGCAGTAGTTGTACTATGTTTGGGACGGTAACCATGCTGTGTGGGTGTGAGAAGGTTTTCCTGGTGAAGATAATGCATTACCTGTTTGTGAATGCATTTCTCTAGGAATTTTGAGAGTGGAGAGAGTATGGCAATCGGTCTGAAGATGGATATGTCTGAGGAGTTGCCCTCTTTGTGAATGGGTAGAGTAAAGAAATTCTCCATACAGTGGGGACATAGGATTCAGAAATGGATCAATTGATTAAGATGGATACAGGATAGGCCAGAGGTTTAGAGGCAATCTACAGAAAGTAAGAGGGTAGCTTGTCAACAGATGGGGAGCAAGGTTTAAGTTTAGAGAGTAATGACTTTACATAGTTAGTTGATACTGCTTTTAGAGAGAAGGAGTTAGGAGGGTTTGGAAGAGGTATAGAGTTTGTGGGGGTTCTAGTGTTATTTCTGGAGGGGAGAGAATTTATTATAGTGGTTATTGAGTTTATAAAATGATTGTTAAATTTGTTGACTATGTCTTCAGGTGTTGCGTTGGGACATGGGTTAGGATAGGAAGGGTTTCCTGGATGAAGAGTCTGTTTAATAGAACTGCAGAATTTCTTTGGGTCTGATTTAAGAGTAGAGGGAGGATTGGCATAGAAGTTTATTTTGTCATAATGGATGATTTTTTTATTTTATTTCTGAGTCCTTTATATTTCTGAAGAAAAGAAGGGGTCCTAGTTTTAGTCCACATTTTCCAAATCCTATCCCAGTCTTTCATGAGGGTTCTGGTAGATTTAGTGAGCCAGGGAGCAGTATTAGATTTCATTTTAATTGTGAGAAGAGGAGCAAGGGAGTTAAGAATGTTTAGGAATGTAGTATTGAAGGAGTGGACAGCTTCATCTAAAGGAAGAGTGGTGAGGTAAGACCAGTAAAGTTTGGAGAGTTGGTGAATAAAGGAGTTAAGACAGAAATGCAAAAGTGAGTGGGTGGTAATAAATCTGTTAGGTTTGGTAAGGTGGGGAGTATGTCTGGCAACTGTTTATCACTGAGGGCATTTGGAAGGGTTTGGGAGTTATGACTGTTTTGAGTGTTGGAGATCAATATCCAGTCAAGAATAGAGCTAGGTAGGTGAGATTTATTAATGTAGGTTGTGATTAGCTGCTCAAACCCATGTAGGTTTATACAGGAAGTGCTCATTTACCCTGTTCTTAAATTTTCTCTTGGTCTTACCTATATAAAGACAGGACGAACAAAGAACACAATATATTACTTTCTCTTAATTACACAAGAATTTCTAAATATTTTTATTTTCAAGTCATTAATGTTAACTTTATCAAGTTCTAAAATATAATTACAATAGGTGCATGCACCACATAGTAACTGCAATGGTGGTGCTGCGGTAGCGTTGTTGCCTCACAGTACGACATTGTCCTTTTCGATTCTCAGCTAGAAAGTCTTCTGTGTGGAGACATGCGTGAATGAGTGTACCTTCATTGAAGGTTGTGCGTCAGAGCTGGCAACTCGGCATGTAAAAAAAAATCTACTGTCAATCATTAGCGGACTGGAGTTCCACTGTGGTGACCCCTAACCGGGAAAAGCCGAAAGACACAACAACAACATCCTGTTTCTTGTGGATTAGTATGTAGTTCAAAAATATTTTTCAAATTTCTCCCTTTTCTGTATAAAATATTAGGTCTGTCACCAATATATTCTTTAATGTCTTTATCATTGTTTAAAATCTCCTAGTTCGTAAACAGGATGTTCTTAACTTGATGACTATTTTTACCAAAAGTGGTAATAAGTGAACTTTTAAAATTTGTACTTGTCATATTACTATCAGTTGTATTCTGCAAAATTGGCTCATTAGGTCCTCCCTCTATAGGTACAATTCTTGTATTTAAACTAGCAGCAGCAACCACAGAACATGCACCTAAAATTGGAACAAAATGTCCCCTCTCATGTTTATTAATAACTTCCAACATAACTTCATTGACTAATTAAGTGGGATAACCTAATTTTAGGAACGTGTTCTTTAAAACATCACAATCATCCAAAAACAACTCAAGGGTACTCACCATCCTAGCTGCGCGTACAAATTGCCCTTTTTTCTTAATAAGTTTCTGATTGTCAGAAACAAAAGCACTCACTATTTTGTGGATTTTATTGTAAATAAAGTGTTCCATATAATTTAACGGCCCTTGGTGGTCTTCCTCACCAAATAGCTTTTGGGATTTGCTTTGTGTTTGCTTTCTTGGTTCTTGATGCCTGTAATGTATGCTGATATACATTTATTCCCATATGTAGACATAACATGTTGGCAAGATAGTACTTAATGTTTGCTAGATTTAAGATGTGTACCTCATTTTTTGTTTAAAATCAGCCATGATTTTCACTGGAACATCTGGCTAATAGACATGTGGTATTCATTGTTCTGGTTTTGATTAATGACCTACATTGCATATGGTTCATAGGTTCATAGGTTCATAGGTAGGTACTAGGCTATCTGCCTGAGGGCATTTATAAGCCTAGCCAAAGTGTGTCAGCTTTCACCGCCCCATTGATTAATTAAATAAGCCTCTGTCAAGAAGAGCCCATGAAGTGATCCCAGGGGTGTATTTTCTGTTACCCATCCACTCGTCAAGGTTTCTCTTGAAGAGTGTTAGTGAGGGGCTCTGTCTAATGTAGTTAGGAATTTTGTTCCAAAGCATGGGGAGTATCTGTGACAGGAATCTATCCCTCCAGGTTGTTCTATTTATTATTGTGGTAAGGTTTAGCTCACTAGAGTGAGTGGCTCGCAGTGACTTGGATTTCTTTAGGTGGAGCATGTCCATCAATTCTGAGTAGACATGGCTTTTTAAGTCAGGCAGAGATCACCTCTGAGTAAGCGATATGCCACTGAGTACAGCCAGAGTTTTTCCAGTCGGGCTGCATAAGACATATGTTTGAGGCCAGTAATCCTCTTGGTGAGGTACTTTTCTGGCCTTTCCAGCTGTTGGAAGTGTCTTGTGAGGTACATCCCAAATGGGGCATTGTACTCTATGATGGGTCTGATAAGTGACGAGTAGAGGGACACTATAACCTCTTTATTTTTAGATGTGAACCCTTTAGTAATTAGATGGGCTACATAGAAGGATTTCCTAACTACTTTAGCAATATGATTGTCAAAGGCGAGATTACTATCTACCTGGGTCCCCAGATCTCTTATTACCTCTTCTGTATTAAGGGGGCTACCACCTATGTGGTAATTCATGGGTGTTTTGTTTTTCCCAAATGAGAAGACTATGCATTTTTGGCATTTAGCTTGAGACCATGACTTTGATACCAGGTGTCCATCTCAGTAAGGCCCTTTTGGAGAATGTCCGTGTCAGCCGGAGAGTCAATTATGGCTCCCAGTTTGCAGTCATCGGTGAACGTGATTAGCCATAGTCCTCCTGTGTTTGCCTGTACTTCTGAGAAGTATATGCAGAACAGTAGGGGTCCTAGGACTGAGCCTTGTGGGACACCACTTGTGACTGGTTTAGAGTTGGACCTGGAGCCCGCTATTCTTACCGTGTGAGTTCTGTAAGCCAGTTGGCAACCCATCTCATGATATAGGGGTTTATGTTCAGCCTGGTGAGTTTTTCTATAATTCCTGAGTGGGGAATAGTGTCAAAAGCCTTGGCGAGGTGAACGTAGGCTGTGTGAACCACCTTCCCCTCATCTATGGCCTTGGTGACTGTCTCGAAGAAGTCAACCAGGTTTAGTAGGCATGATCTGCCCTTAAAACAGCCGAACTGGGTCATGTCAAGTGCTTGGAGGTTCCCAATGTCTTTGTTAATGAATTCCATGATGATGCATTCTATAGCCTTGCAGACCAGGCTAGTCAGGCTTATCAGGCTTATAGTTACCAGGGTCAGTTGTGGCCCCTCCTTTGTGGAGCGGAATAACCGTTGCTGTGAATCATTCTATGGGCACCTAGCCTGTGGAGAGGCTGAGGTTGAACAATGTGTTTAGGTGGGGGGTTAGTTCGTTCTGTAGTTTGTGCAAGATGCAGCCTGGGACATCATCTGGCCCCATCAATGCTGTGCTTTTGGCTTTTGAAAGAGCTGTTTTCACCTTGCATCTGTGATTTCCGGGGCACTACATTGTTCTGGTATTGTTGTGGGCCCTTTTGGGGGTGAGAGGGGGGTGAAGTTTGCACTGAATCTATCTTCCAGGATGTTGGCAATATCAGTAGGTTCAGTATATTTTGTGCTATTTTGCACTTGCTCAGAGCATATCTGCGAGTTGTCACTTAGATTCTTGACATAGCTAAAGAAGACTTTGTGGTTATCTTTCAAATCCTTGGCTATTTTCGTTCGAAGTTAGCCTTGGATGATTTTATGAGGGATCTTAGTTTCTTACTGATACTGATCAGGGATGTCTTTCCTTCTTGGGATTTTCTTTTTTTCTGAACTAGTTTCCTCCTTCTATTGTATAGCCTGTTTAAGGCAGGGGTCCACCAGACTAGTTTCCTTCTCTTAGGGGAGTGAGTTTTGGTTTTGCTAGGGATAGCATGATCCATGCATCCTTGTAGGTGCTCATAGAGTGCATTTATAAAGGTTCCTGCATCTTGGACACTGTTATCCTTTAGACTGGGGGCTGTGAAACTTACCACCTCTGTCTTAAGTAAGGTGAAGTTTTCTATAGAAAAGTTTTTCACTGTGGTTTCCTTGGTTGTAGGTGGTGGTGTGGTGGGGACATCCAGAGTGATCAGTTTATGTTCTGATCTAACCAGTGATGGGTTGACCTCCGGTGTGGAACACCTGTCGCCCATGTTGGTGATGACCAGGTCCAATATGTTTTCACCTGTGGTAGGGGAGTTTACCAGCTGATCTAGGGCATTTGAGTTGATAAATTCCAGGAAAAGCTGGACCTGGGAGTGTGTACATGAATGGCTTTCCCAGTTAACGGTAGCATAATTGAAATTGCCCAATATCAGGGTGTTCGGTAGGACCTTCATATTTTCCAGTGTCTCCAGAAAGACGGAGTGGTGGTCCTGGGTCATAGAGGGTGATTTGTAGCAGGCCACAATTTGCATTGCAGATTTGCCCGATGTTAGTTGCACATGGATGATCTTAGAGGTATCATGCTACGCCACTAACCTGGAGGTGTAGGTATTCTTGATGAATATGGATACACCCCTCCTTTTGTGTTTAGGTCAATGTTCTGTGGCCAGAATGTGTGGTATGAGTTGTAGCCCAATAGTGCTGGGGTGCTCTGTGGAACCTGGAACCAGGTTGCAGTTACTGCACAGATGTCGACATTCTCCATACTGAAGAGTGCTTCGAGTGCATGCATTTTGATATTTAAACTCCTGGCATTGAGTAGCATAACCCTCATTTTTTTATTTTTGCTGTTTATGGAGATGGTTTTGACTATTGAGCCTTGCCTATAAAAAGGCATTATGGGGGCAGCAAGACCCGTGGCCAGTATTTGAAAGCCTAGGGTGACAGGTGCAAGCCGTCTCTTGTGAAGCAACGAGGTTTATCAAGCATGTCATCCCAGACTGAAAGACACTGGATCCTCTTTGAATGACACCAGAAGCTTAGCCAATTGTTGAAATTGATCATTTTTTCTTTATACTTCGGTATCATTCTTGGTGAGGGAAGGATGCTACTCAGGGTCAGGGTCATACCTGCTTGGCTACATGATCAGAGAGCTCTTCCATGTCCCTTTTCATGTAGTCCAGGGAGGTACAGCTCAGGTCATTCACACCAACATGAACAATGACAGAGTCATATTTGTATTTGTTCTGGAGTGACCTGAGTGCTTGTGTTATGTGGCGGATTGTGGCTCTTGACAGACAGCTAACAGTAACCCTCTCCTTGTCCAGCCTAGTGAGTGGGACGTCAGTGTGCCTGACTATAGAGTCGCCTATTACTAGTGTGTTAGGTATGTTATTTCACCTTAAAGGCTGTGATTGTGCGGCACACTGATTTTGTGTTTTATGTGTTGTCTGGTTTGTGACGGGAAGTGCAGGTTTTTTGGTGGTACACTAAATTATGGGCATATCTTAATCTAAGGTTTCATACTGATGTTTTCTGCCTATGCATTGTTTCACAGTGGGTGTGTTGCAAGTATGCGTTTTATGTAATTTCTTTCTTGTCTTGTGATTCACATCAACAGAGCATGGGGCCTGTGGACCCTCACCCATCAGACATCAGAGATGAGTGCACAAAAGACTACTCCTCGAATCCTCTGATGATGATGATCATCATCATCATCATGGAGATGATGATGACAACAAGGAAGCTGGATCTGCAGGTGCCATCATCCCAGTTGCACCCTGGAGGAGATTCCACCCAGCACCATTGCAAGACAATTATCGGGAATAGATCTGAGAAGTGATGACTGATGTCTTTTGGACACTGATGAGGGACATGATGGGGAATTTTTTCCAGGATATGGCACAGGGTATGCAGGATTAATTCAAGGAAATATCCATGGAGATCGCTCGTGATGTTCATCTCCATCATGTCTGGCCCTCAGGACTGTAAGTATTGTCTTTGTGATCCATTTGTGTAATGCTTCCACCATATATAAGTGACTGGACTGTATAGGTACACTTGTGCATTCATAGCATTTTGCTACCATTCTTATGTGACACACACCCAAACATACACTGCAGATGTAATGTGACATTTAGTATTGTGCTGCAATGGCGTGCATGGCACAGATTACATATTAGGGTTTTATTCAATATTCTGCTGTCCATGAGTTTTGGCAGTTAACATACAGCTACTGCTGCAAGAGTTCCACTGTACACATGTGGGCTTGACAGTAACTTCAAAACAACAATTTGCCCAGAAATAACAGAGTAGTAGGAGTATGATTGTTGTGTTGCTGTGTCATCTCTGTTCAACTGCAGGACATGTCCTTCTCCCTGTGTCTTGGATGGCACTTGTCATGCTGTCTTACTGGCATTGTGTGTGGCATGTATTGACAATGATGATGATGCCATATTGTATCATATAGATGTCTCTGCTACATATGGGCAGTCCTTCTTTACTGAATACATAGACTGCCAATGTACCATTCATGTATACACCATGGTACTGTTGATTTATCTAGTGACATTACAGTATGCCTTCCTTTTTCTGTTACATTTCTGCATGCATTTCATATTCAAATGGTGCACATGTGCATTGATTTATGTACATGTCTATGCACATATCCTTATCAGTACAGAAATACCATGGGTCTATATCAGGACATTGAAGTTTTAAAACTTTGACTGTTCTAATATCGACCCATTTTGATCGAACGCTAAAAATAGCAAAGCTGCAGAACACCGAATTCTTTCCTAGGGAAAGAATTTGGTTAGCCAGTTCTGTGGCTTCGCTATTTTCAGCACTGTGGTGGAGATTTACGAGTCGGGTTCAGGTAATTGTGCAATTGTGTGGTGGTTAGGATTAGTGCTCGGGTTAGGTGAGTTAAGGTTAGGGCACGGGTTAGGTGAGTTAGGGTTAGGGCGCGGGTTAGGTGAATTAGGTTTAGGGGTGGGTTAAGTGAGTTAGAGTTAGGGTGTGGGTTAGGTAAGTGTACGATAGTGACGGACCTTAGGGTTAGGGTTTATGTTAAGGTAAGTGGATAGATAGTAGTGTATGTATAGTTTAGTGTGGGGTTAGTTGTAGGATTATAAGTGCATGTGTGTGTATTGATGTTTTTAGGTGTGCTTGTGTTGTGTGTATGTGTTTCGGAATAGCAAATTTTTTCCCAAAGAAAAAAATTTGCTGTAGTGAATGTTCGATATTATGTGGTTTAGATAATTTAGGTTTGATGAAATAGCATTCGCTATTTTCATCTTTCAATAACGTGATATAAACACAAATACAATTGTACCATGGGATTATGTGCAGTCATTGATTTCATGTTAATGTGTTGTAATGTTGTTCACAGGGCTGTCCTTTGCTCAGTCATAACCATGATCAGTGATATTTAAAAGCAGATGTTTATTCTACATGTTGTTTTACATAGGCATGACAGTAAATATGTGCATGTGATAACGATTCTTAGCTTGTTTCCCATGCATCTTGCAGTTATATGATTGCACAATAATTTGTGTGCACGTGTGTGTATGTGTGTGCATGTGTGTGCAATTTATACACATCCATTTTTGTTGACATTGTCAATGCAGTCTGCTCATGTGACATACATTGGCCATTCACTTCAATGTAGTTTGAGTTGACTTCAGCACCACCCTATGTGGTATATACATGCATGTGCAATGTGTCTTCTTACATATATACTTTTATTCCCATATGCATTGTCCTGCTTTATTGTTTGCCTATGTAGCTTTACTGCCATGTCTTCCTTGATCTAGGCCCATGTTGTCTACCTTCCTTCCACCTTTGTGGGTATGTTATATATCTTGCACATATGCATGGTATATCTTTGCCTTTCTTAGAATTTTTGTCTGCTTTCATGTAGTTTATTTATTTATTTATTTATTCCACAGTTGTTTACCAGGATAGTCTGACTTGACAACAGGTGTCCATTTTCAGTGGAGTCCTGGGGAGAAAAGCTCCAGACGTTTCAAAGTACTTTAGTAAAAAATAATTTATAATAGATTAGAAAGTGATTAACAGTAGCTTAAAAAGTGATAAAAATGTGATTAACAATAGCTAAGAAAAACATCATTGTGTCTGGGTAACAGTGATTAACTATAGTTAATAAAAAATCCTCGAGTAAGGTTATCAGTTGAGCAAAAGGCAAGGTTGTATATGCACATGATCACAGTGCATTTTGTATAGACATATTTACAATATTTACAATGTATACAATGAGCTTGGGTAGAGCACAGTATCAGTATTCACCAGTAGCTTCAGGTATTACTTCCTACTGTAGGGTTGTGACTTCAGGGAGGTTCTTTGCAGTTACATAAGTGGATGGTGAAAAGGTGTGATTTGAGGAGACTTTTGAAGGTGGGTGTGTGATTTTGTAGCCTAAGGTTGGGAGATAGGGTATTCCATGCTTTAGCAACTTTGTATGGGAACAGAGATTCACCGGAGCTCTTTTTACATGGGATAACTTCTATTAGGGCTTTATTACTAGTTTGTAGCTCCCTATTTGAATTATAGAAACTTAGAAGGCCAGTCAGGGCAGGGGTTTTGTCAGGATAGTATAGTACTTGGTGAGCTAGGTTGAGTTGATGGTAGTGTAATAAGTTAGGAAATTCTAGCCAGTGTAGTCGCTGTAGAGACTGGCAGTGGTGGGAATGTGATTTGGTGTTGGTTGTGAACCTGGCAATTTTGTTATAGCATGTGGAGAGTTTGTTCAGGTCGGTTTTATTTAGGTTTGTTAGCACAGGGGATGCATAAAGTAATGTTGATAAGAGATGGGTTCTAGCTATGGCAATTCTAGATTCGGAGGTTAGAAATCTTTTGCTACGATAGAGGGTTCCTAACTTTTTGTCGACTTTGGAGACTGTTAGGGATATATGTTTATTGTATTTTAGTTGTTGGGCTATTGCAAGACCAAGTAGTTTGGCCTCTGGAACTGGGGTGATGATGGTCTTATTGGTTAAGAATATGGAGAAGGTTAGGTCCTTAGACATTATTCGGTGGAACAGCATAAATGTGTTTTTTTGTATTTAATATCAGTTAGGATTTATTTAGCCAATTTTCTGTCTCTGTGAAGGATTCTTGGGCTTTTTGTTGAAGTAATTGTATTTTGGATGCAGAGCAGATCAGAGTTGTATCATCAGCGTACTGGACTAGGTTGGCTTTTGAGGAAGCTAGATGGAGTTGGTTTGTGAAGATGTTAAAGAGGAGGGGGCAGAGAATTGAACCTTGGGGTATGCTGAGTGTGACAGGTAGTGGGGGGGTAGTGAGTCAAGCCATTTGACAGACTGAAGGTGGTTGTTTAGGTAACTAGTGAACCACTGCAGGGTGGAATTGTTGAGGTTGAGTTCAGAGAGACAGGTTAAGAATTTATTGTGGGAGACTGTATTGAATGCTTTCGATAAGTCCAGAAAGGTGGCAGAAACTGGTTTGCCTTGATTCCTGTATGAGTTTATGGTGTTGGTAAATTTTATAAGGGCAGTGGTGGTGCTATGGGATGGGCGGGATCCATGTTGTGTATTGAAGAGTAGGTTACTGGAGAGAATGTGGGTGAGGAGTTGGTGGTGTATGCACTTTTCTAGAATCTTTGATAGGGGTGATAGTTATAGTGATAGTTAATTTGTAAGAAGGTCATCTTGAGCCATCTCTATGAGAATTAGACAAATACAGGACATATGCACACAAGTTGCTGGCTATTGCATGCAATACATCCTTGTTTGCCTTTCACATGCATCCTTGTTTGCCTTTCTCATGCATGGCTAGAGGTTCAATTCTGTTCTCTGCGGGTATTCTCCAGATTGTTATAGACTGCATTTGTTCCTCTGTGTTGTTGCTTGGCTTACACTTGAATTGTGCATAGACTATGATTGTATTGGATTAAATATCCAATGTGGGTGAAATTCTTGGCTAGGCTTATAAGGGCCTCTGGGCCAATAGCCTAGTATCATCCTATGAACCTATGTGCACGGTGATCCCTATTTATTACCATTCAATACACAAATGCCATTTTTCATACACAGACAGGTATAACTGCCACAAAGTTTGCAACATGTCATACCATAACAGTACATATGTATTTCTGCATTTCACCATGGCTGGTATACCTCCTCACCCTGCTTGTCAACATTCCATTACCCATGTTGTAGAGTGTGCCATGCTTATTTCTGACCTTTGTCTGTGATATCTTGTGATATTTGTTATATGTGTATTCCTGCTGTGCTGCCCTTCTCCCCCTCTTTCCCTGTCTTTACCTTTCCTTCTATTCTCCAAAACAAAAACAAAAAACAAACATTGCCCATACCCTTCTGACTGTGCCTCAGATTTTCCTATTCCAACTTACCTCTTGTGTGCCTCTCTTCTTCATGCTTTTCTATCTACATATTTCCTTGGGTCTGTGCGTTTTCTGTGTGCCTCACACATGTCCTACACCCATTGTTAGCTTCTGTTAGCTGCGGCAAAGTGGCCATGATTGCACTTCACCTTTATTAATTTTTTATTAGAAATTTTAAGGATTCCACCAGAATCCATAAGTACAAGCAGCTATATTTTATTAGTAAATGACTTACTGAAATATCTGTAGTTGTCTATTAGCTCACTAGAGAGATTGCTAAAGATATGTATTACTTACAAATGTCATGAAGCTTACATTGAGATAGTACAATTTCTGTAACTTTCTTAATGTACAAGCTCATTGAGATGGTTTTCATGACGTACAGTGTGGTTGTGACTGACATACAGTGCACCGATGCTGCTGCTCAAATCTGTTGTGCATTGAGATATTCTTAGTTCACTGAAGCATATTTAAATATTACAGGGTTATCTGCACTTTTGTGCTGATATTGGTGAAATGTGAGTTTCTCAAAGGCATCCATTCCTTTTAATAATATGAATATTGCATAGTATTAACTAACCTTTCATTCCATATTAAGTATTAACTTTTGCAAAAACATTTGTATGACTGGCTTACGCTTACCATGTTCTGTATTACATGAGCTTAATAGATATTTAAATAATACTGTAGAAATCCTGCATTCAAATATTTGTTCCTCTGATATCACATTTACCTTTTATCAATAATAGGAGACACATTCAGTTCATTCATATAAGTTATAAGAAATGTTTCATTGTCTGCAAATCTTCAGTTTTTCTTCTGGAATTATCACTTAATCTTTGTTGTCTTTGATATAAGCAGATTTTCCACTTTTCCTTTTCAGAATCAAATACTATTGTTCCTCACTTTAACAACAGAATTCCAGCAGGCAAGTGTTCATATTAATTCATTGCCCTAATAAGAAATTAATTTTCTAGAGGGTTACTATTTTTGGAAAACGGATGGATGCTTACTATAGTATTGCCTTCATCATCTCTTTACTCAATGTATTCTAATATTATTTTCCATCTTTCCTGTTTCTAAATCTGCCAGTTTATCAACAGCCATGCATTTTGTTTTAATAGGAACTCAGCCTGTATGTCTTCCATGTTTAACCTGACATCTGTGTCAGTTAATGAAGTCTGCATAGCCTTCATTTGAAGGCTAGGTACACTTTTATGAAGCTTTCAGTGATTCCACTACACAGATTTCCATTTGGGCATCAAAGAAGTTCATTTCATTATGGAAACTCGAGTCTTTCGACAGTGGGGTTATGAAAGGAGTAAACTTATTATTAATATGAACTAGATCAGTAAAATCAATAGGCCATGTGCTGTTTATAGCTTGTTGTAGTATCCTGTCCACATTTCCCTCAAGCTATTTACTGATGTTGTCTAAACAGACTGAGGAATCTGCCATCTTAAATCTGAGCACAACTGCATTAACTTCCACAGAATCTACTCTCTGTCAAGATAGTTTAAGCATTTAAAAATAAATTGCCTGGCATACTTTCCATTTTCTTAGATTAGGGGTGAATTTATGGACTCCCTCTATGATCACAGCTTCTGTGCCGTTCTAACCTTTTGTGAACTTATGGAGCAATAAACAGTCTGGTATTGTCTGTTTCCTTCCACTATCTCTGGCCACCCCGATATGCGGATTTTATTCTGCATAGCTCTGCTTTCAAGATTGTCTATTCTAATCTTCTTACAATGTTTTCAGTGGGTACTGTCATGCTGATTCCCCTTTGTGCTGTAATGAGTGTGTAGGGCTAATGTGACCCAGAACAAAACTGAGAATAAGAAAGAAAAAGACAAGGACCACATCCAGTAGAAATTAGCTCAACAAAGATTCCAGGTGATATTTAGTTACAGGTGACCATTTTAACTCAAATTCAGTTCATCTCTAAGTTCTGCGTGGTTAAAAGTGGGATGGAGTGAGTAGAATGATTTAGAGAGCTTCTGCCATGCAAACTTGCCCATGCTTGTCACCTATAAAAATAAAAGTGTGTGGGGGTAAATTCGTGTTTCGAAAACAGCCCAACACCCAAGATACATTTAATCTGCCAATGTCCACTTATAAGATTCAGTTCACAACTGCAAGTACATTTTAACAGTTCATCATTATAATAACAATGAAGTTCTTTTATATAAATCAATTACTTCTGAAAAAATACCTTGCACTTCTAATATTTTATATGCGATAAGTAAAGCAAAGATGTCAATAGGCCTTTTGCTGTCCTTTGCTTAAGTAAGTATTGAACACCCAATGTTCTCCTTCATCCATGCTGCTGTATGAGTCACAGAATCACTCATGCAGTCATTTAAAACAGAAAACTTCCCATGAATCCAGACATCATAGAGCTCACAGCGATAGTCTCAATTTAAGATGTCATGTAGCAAAAGAGACAGTCAGCACAGATGAATCAATAGTTCCAGCAATATGTAAGCAGTGAAAAGTATCCTATAAAAACACAAAAGAACATGCAATTGAAAGTTTACTAAAAAGGCTTGAAAAACCTTACAGTGAGTCTGTAAATGCAGCTTCAAAGAATATTAACTACACACTCCATTTTAAAGTGATCCCCACAAATTAAATATTTAATCATATTTATTATTAATATAAACACTCTTTTTATGCAAATATCCAATGAAATATTCAAACAGTAATTGAAATATTCCATATACAGATATTCAAAACAGATATTAATGTATATATAAATTATATAAAATGATAGGGATATAAATATGTTTGCAATCAAAATAAGCATGTTAGCAGACTATTGATTTTCTACATAAAGTTTAGTATGTAAGCTTGTAAACAACAATTTTTCCATAAGTAGCTGAACAACACTTGTATGTAAAGGATGAAATATGCATTTACTTGTGGTACAGTGGCATTTTTATGTACACATAAAAACATAAGTATATCTTTGAATTTTAGCAGTACAAACATAAATGCATCAGTATCTGGTGCTTGCTCCTATAGCTTGGTTTCTGGTTGGGGTTTCCTATGTGTGGAGTTAATGTGGAGTGTACAGGGCCCCCTTTGTCAGTGTAGGTTTTGAGAGTTTCCTTCCATCTCACAAAGACATTCCCTATACAAACTAGTGTTCCTGCAAATTGCCTGTGTCCTTGTGTGTGTAAGTGTATGTGTGTGTGTGTGTGTGTGTGTGTTTGTGTGTGTGCGTGCGTGCGTGTGTGTGTGTGTGTGTGTGTGTGTGTGTGTGTGTGTGTGCATGCCCGCGTGCCTGTATATTTGTGTAATATATGATTACATGATGCGTAGTTAACAGAATTACTGTTAAAATCTGTTCCACCAATCACTCATCATCAAAAATATTGCGATCAAGCTCAGAACATAAGCTGAGAACACAACAGAAGTATATAAAACATGCTTCCTAGAAGCACTATCATGTGATCTCACTCTGACAATAAACAAAAAGGAGGAGAAACATTTGTTCTTTACTACTGACTCTGTTGTTAGAAGTGATATTCCTTGGAGTGCTGCATTTCCATGTGTGTTTGTGTGTGTATGGTTGCATTTGGTGTGATCAAATGTGTTTTGTTCGAATCATAAAATATTGACCAAAAACAGTGAACTGCAAAACTGCAATCACAGAATAGCAAGGAAAATCTTTTTGTCTCTTTGCAGGAACCATGTTAATACCTATTTCGGAGTTTGTGATATTGTAGTTCAATTTTTTTTTCTCAAATTTTTTTTTATTCAAACAAAAAATGTTCAAGATTTAGTGGTACATACACACAGACACACACACGCACACACGCACACACACACACACACACACACACACACACACACACACACACACACACACACACACACACACACACACACACACACACACACACACACACACACACACACACACACACACACATGCTTGGACCTCTACACCCCACAATCTAACTCCAAGAATGTTCATCAACGGGTTAATGAAAAAACTTTTTTCCACATTCTTAGAAGATTCCACACAAAAATATTTCCTGCACACTAACAAAACCCAACTAATCAGAATGCACATGCATACATACATAAATACATATGCATCTGTCTATTTACATAAACTGAAAGACAGTGAATGTATATAGATGGGTTTACTATTGTTTATTCGAATGGAAAAACATTTTCTGTTCAAATAAATGAATGGTAATACCGAAAGTAAAAAAAAAAAAAACTTATACAATGTCGAACCAAATGCTTGACGCATTTGACTCGACATTGTTGTCGAAACCACCACGTGATAGCTATATAGAAGCTGATGTAGATCATACTCCTATACAGCAATCACATTTTTGAAAGGGGGCAAGCCCCCCTGTACCCCGCATGTGGGGGGCTGCACCCCCTCACACCCTCCCTACTTATATATTCTAACTTCGAGATTGCACTACAGTGGGGATTTGGATGAATTTCCACTCCACACTGTAGCGCAATCTCCGTGCAGATAGTCGATTTTCACTTAGGCGAATGCAGTTGTGCATTCGCATAAGTGGAGCCGACTATCTGGTGTAAAAGTGCTTGTGCGTTCGACATTTTGGTTTTTTTGCACATTGCAGCCGATAGAATGTCGTTCGCACAAACAATAGTAAATCATATAGCTGTATATACTGAAATGCGTTAACTTGTTTAATTTTTTTTAACCAAAATAAGGAATTGGTTCAAAATGACCAACTTCAATCATTGCAGGTACAATTTCCAAGATAATAGCTACAGGTATCAGGAACAGATTGAAGTGTTAAAATAGAAAAAAATTGTGACAATTATACCTAGGTAAAACAATGTGAAGAAACTGAATAACATTATAGATGAAATCAATAGCTGTAGCCATCTGCTACAGAAAACAGTGAAGGTATGTGCAATATTCTAGTCTTTGCATTGATTTTCAGCTGTGTTATGTACAACAGCAAATGCTGGTGCAGCTGAGTATATAAGAAAGGCTTGTTGTTTAGTGAATCCAAGCAGGTCATTACAATGGCACTGGACTCTTTCTGATAGCAAGCATTTAAGTTTATAATAGAATTCCTTGCAAAGGTTTACATATCTGAGGAAACAGAACATGTTATTCCCACAATTTATATTGCAATATACATACTTGTGTATGTCATTATCATGTAACTAAGTGCTGAGTTCTCCAAATGCAAAGGTCAAGATTGTAATGATATATTAATATATAATATCAAAAATAATAATGTGATCATACAATTAAACTTAACTTCAGACTGTGGATCAGCTACATGTTAATTGCATAAATTATATAGTCAGGATACAGAAGAAGATGCCTGTCATCAGTCTGTAATATGCAATGCATATGACCCTGTCCTGTGGAATGAGCAAACTGCTGATGGTATAATGATAATTTATTTTAATCTTGGTTAAAATGTATCCAGAACTCTTGATAAATCTTATTTTTGATATGTTCCACCACTATCATTACTGTAAATGAAATTCATCTTGTGTGACAGTGTGATTTATTTTAAATGATGACAATGCAAAGCTGCTTTTAGAATGCAAAAGTTATGTTATCTGTCTCTTACTAGCTGAGCTGTCATTGTATATGTGTAATATTTTGGCAGTCCTATAGAGCTCTACAATACATATCTATATTTTCATGGTGTCTGCAGCTGTACTTTTTACATTTTCATTCTTCAGTGTTAAACATGTTGATAGCTATCACAGTATGTGTTGTGGCAGTACTTATGTGAGCTTATTTTACTAGCATGTAACCCTCCACTGTCACAGTCTAAAGTCAGGATCTGTGGTGATGTAAATAAGTGGCAAATATAGATAAAGGGCAGGATTCACGAAGCCTCCATGTAAGAGTTACAAGGCTTACACGGAGGCTGCAGTTAAACGGTGTGATGTCAGCATGTCATGCATATGCATGAGGGCATGCTGAATCACACCTAAGGCTAACACGGTCCATGGAAGACAGTAGGGGGCGTGTCCGTAGGCTGAGCCCTGCAAGCGGACACGCCCCCAGAAGAGTAAAAGTGCTCAAAGTAAACACCCACGACAGAGTCCATGTAAATGTGAATAAACACAACACAACACATGCCCCCACAGACTATGAACATAAAATATATAAATGAACATGTTATATATTATTTTTAAATTCTAAAGATGTTTGTCCATGCTCATTTGCTGTGCCCGTAGCTCAGCCACAGTTAGCAGTCAGTGGAAAAGCATATAAGAACTAAATATGCAAAGTAAGCCAAGAAGCAATAGAGTAGCAGTAGAGACATTGGTTGAAGAGCAGGCAGTCATTCTTCGAGCCCCCACAACATTAATTTTTATTTTTAGTAAAATAAGCACGAAACAAGTCCCTGACAAATATGTACACATATAAAATTATATTGTATGTAAAATGTAATGAAATAGGCCATTTATTTTGAAGAAATGTGAGATAACAAAACAATAAAAATGCCAGATGTGCCTATAGCTGAGCTACCGTTTAACAAGGTGAGTGCATCTGCCCCTAGGTGAGCAGTGGTTTAACAGGTGTAAAATGAGTGCCCGTAGGTGAGCAGTGGTTTAACATGCTGAAACTGTGTGCCCCTAGCTGAGCTGAGCGTAAGATGCGTGCTAACAGCCAAATGAAGCGTAAACCAGCGTACCCCGTTTGGGCGGAGCTGCGCACCGTACCAACAAGCTATCCGACGGGCAACGTTGAGCAAGCTGTATCAAAACTGCCATTACACAGACACACCCCCTAACCTGTCTAGACAGTCATAAAATATAAAAAGCAGTGGCCAGGTTCGAACCCAGGATACCATGCACCATAGTCAAGGTACTGAACCACTAAGCCATGACAGCCATACTTAGAAATGCAGTAATAGCAAATATAAAGGAATGAATAGAAAGTGGAGCATGACAAAGCAGGTATTGTGAAGTTGATACAATTCCAAAATGGCCAATCACAGATAAGTGTGGGAAAAACGGCATATATAAGCCCCATAGGCGGGAATACACAGCATAAACGATTGTAGAACTGACTTGCAGCCAGAATGTCAGGAGTAGGTGAGGGTATTTGCTTTCGAGCACAGAGGTGGGGCATTGAGGAGTCCAGATGCATGGTCTGGCTCCTAGTCCACAATCATGAGGCCCAACTCATGCAGGGCCAGGTCCTGTGGGGAGCATATAGGGCTGAGGCATGGGACCGGTTGGCTCATGATCTCACCAGTGCCACAGGGATTCCAAGGACTGGTGAGCAGGTCCTTCACCACCATGCGGACCTGAAATGACGTAAGCAGGACCAATTGAACCTTTGGATCCAGGAGGCCCAGCAAATGCCCAATGCCCCACTACTGAGTAATTTACATGTAATAATGTATGTAAGAAATTAAACTAGCTGATATTATGGAGATGTGTATTCCAATATTACTTCATTTATATTACAGCTGCAGGTGTCCATTCTGTGAACCGCAGAGCCAATGGCGATAGGCTGGTGAGGTTGCGCCACCAGGCAGGTCAGTGCTCCACTCCCAGTAACTGTAAAGAAATATAAAAGTATGACAGTTAGCAAAAGAGTGCAGTGTAGTCACTAAGTAATAAAATGTGCAAGCAACAGTGCAAGAGTGTTTGCAAGTATTGCCTGATTACAAAAGTGTGTTGCAGTCTGTAATCCAAACAGATAAATGAAAATGTCTAAAATAAAGTCTGAAATAAAGATGCCCCACCTGTAATATAATAGTACACAACCTGCAGCAGGCTGAAAAGTACAGCTGCAGAAGATGAGCAAATCACATGTGAAATATATCCCTGTTCAAATACTGAAACATGACAGAAGTGAGACTGCTGGAAAGGATTGTAATAAGTACAGGTAAAACATGTCAATAAAGCC
>NC_056734.1:869109384-869156884 GCF_019279795.1 Protopterus annectens
CATCCTATTTTAGAGTTTTAAGTGCTGGGCTGGGCTACTATTCTGCCTGTGTAATTGCCTGCTTCTAATTATTTTCACCTTCTAGCTCCAGCAGTATTCCCTGCTAGCTTCCTACTAATTCTGTTGCTTCCTTTTTCCTTCCTGTTTCCTCAGGGGGGTGCAGCGTGCATACCAGCAGAAACACGCTCACAGTGGCTTACACACACGCACACATGCTTACACAGTTCGGGATCTGCCTATTCGGGTTAAAACACGTGCACACTAGCGCAAACAGTGTTACAAATCTACCAACACGCTCCCACATGCTCAGTCTGCCTTACACGCACGCACACTGCCCTACTCGCACTTCATGGCACGCACACGTGCGCATGCACGCGCAGCAAGAAACGTTGGTGTAAGTAACAGTGTACACCTTCCATTTCCTGACTTTCCCATGCTTATCTTGTGGCACTCCTCTTTCCCTGATCTGTGTCTGTCATCTGTCATGTTACACTGACCTCCAATGAACTGCATTTCTTTCTACCATTCCCCCCTGTGATGTCACCTATCTCCTACTCTATTCCTTCCCCTTATGTATCTCTTACACTACTCAGACTGCTCATTTGCTATGTGACTGTGGGATTCAGTATCCTAACCCTCATTTACATGAGATTGCCTACTAATGCTTAGTTGCATGTCTTAGACTCAGCTTCCCCCCTTAGCAACCACTTCACGGTGGCCATGTTGTTTTTGGTCTGCTGGTCCCTGCATTGTCATTCCATGTATTGCATAAAACCCACATTTGTGGGTTTATAACCTTCATTTTTTATGTTTTATACAGCACAGCCCATTTGTGCGGTGCTGCTCTGCGTTTAAACATCGGCGATTGCCGAAAAAAAATTATATTTTTTTTATATTTGCATCGGGTTACCTTGCCAATGGCCACATATTTGGCCATTGGCATGCTGCCTGACACATATGCACCCTTTATTTCTAGCTGACATGGCTCCATTGTGATTTTTGCAGAAACGTACTCAGTTGTCAACTGAGTACATTTCTGCAGCTAAAACGACTCTTACACGGGCTGGTTTCTGCTTCGTGGATCACTAATATACCTCATTTGCATACCTTTCGGCTGCAAGTGAGGTATTTAGCAAATCCACGCCCAGTCCGTGTAAGAGACATTTTAGCTGGTCTCTTACACGGAGTTTCGGGCTGTTCCTGGATCGCGAGGCTTGCATGGAGTGTTACACGTCTCTTACACTCCGTGCAAGCCTTCGTGAATCCTGCCCAAAGGAGCACAACTTTTTTGAGAACTTTACAATATAAAATAATGATTGTCTTTTAAGGCTGTAAATAACATAGGTTTGACCCATAATTGAGTACAATATGTTATTTTGCTCCTAGAAGAAAGGTGATCTCCTAGTTTTAGAAGGTATTCAACAAAAATGTACAAGGTGTATCATTATTTGTAAAGATAAGTCATATCCATCTAGACTGAAAAGTTTAGGCCTCTTTTCAATCAGTTATAAATATCTGAGGAGCAAACGTTGTTTAGCCTTCTAAATATTGAATTATTGAATACAAGCATATTAACCAGAGGTACATATTTTACTTACAGAAATGAGAAGCCAAAGACAATTTTAATAGCAAACGTGTTGACCCAGTCATTGGTTCAACTTTGAAACAGGGTTCCTTTACATATTCAACAGTCTTCATCTCTGCAGATATCCAAAAAACAACTTGGTATCTGTTTGCATCCAAGGGTATATATATTCATTAGGGAGTCTGCATTCTGGAATACTTTTGGCCTTTATGCAAGAATTAATAAACAACTGAACAATTGAACTTGCAATGAAGAAATGCAGGTAAAAAAAAGAAGTTGTACAGATTGCAATACTGATTGCCACCTCCTGTTTCGCTGACATTACCAGCCCTTAATTACAGAAAGATGTATTTCTATACTACCTACAACATAAAATGACTAATAATTGTCCCACAGTTTCTGATCCTGTAAATGTATACATTATAATGTAATGTGAGAAACAGTTTGATTTAAGAAACTGTTTTAATAGGCAGCTGCATGTCTGTGTGTATATGTATATCTAAAGGTGTGTGTGTGTGTGTGTGTGTGTGTGTGTGTGTGTGTGTGTGTGTGTGTGTGTGTGTGTGTGTATGTATATATATATATATATATATATATATATATATATATATATATATATATATGAAATACATATTTTAATGCAATATTATTTGGATTGAACACACATTTCTGGCTATGGACATTTTTTTTTTCAAAATTAAGGTTATAATGAACTAGATACTATAATGCACTGAAGTACTTTTACATATATATTGACTGCAAATGTACATTCATTTTCTAAAAATGACAAATGGCAGCATATAATTATATATGCAATACTCAAACAGTTGAAAATGTTCATGCAAGAAAAAACATTTATTTCCAAGTGCTTGTATTATACTATGTATTTATAACATGAGTATGTAATTTTACTAATAATACACTGCAGGGTTTTCCTTTCAAAAGGAGTAGTAAACACACAAAACCATACATTTGTTAATCTGTTGCTCCAAATGCAGGTAATGATGGTACAAAATTATTTTCTATCCATTGTCTGCAACATTCACAAGTAAAACAGTAGACAATTGTTAGTGGCAAAATTCAAAATACAAACATGCAGGGTAATGATGTATACCAGTCTGTACATATGGCTGGGATTCAAGAATGCACATGGAAATGTAAAATGTTATGACAAAGAGTCAGTTTTCATGACTGTGAAAAACTTTGATACAGAAAGAGCTTAGCTGCTATAACGAAAGACCTCATTATCTGCTAATTTGCATGTCTCTGAATCATGATCCGCCTTCCTCGACTAGTTTAGACCAGTTTACAGGCATTGCTGTATTCTGGGCTGTGGTGTAGTTCCTGTGTTGTCCATTACCTTACTTGGATAGAAGGAAGTTTCTTTGCTCACCAGCAGGAGTGGGGAGCCTTGAGCAGCCTACCTGTCCTTGGGGGAAGTGACCTCAGCACAAGAAGCTGTAGTAATTGGTTGTTTTGGACCATTTCTAGCTCTTTTGTAGTTCACTGTTTAAAATCTGTGTTTGCACGGCTTTGCGCGGTTGTGCGCATAGCGCAGCGCCGGTTAAACAAGGTTAAACTTTTTCTGGCTCTGCCAAGTCTGCTCTTCAAATTTTCCCTTAAGGAAGCTCTACTCTTAGTATAACAGACTACTCACTATATTATAAGCCTAGCACTTGTTCTCAATACTTCTCTACTAAGTAAGCACTCTCGTACTAAGGAAAGCACTACATCTACTTACCACCCCTGTGAATATCCACTTCCCTTAAAGGTATACCACTCCCTTATACTGTTCTAGCATGTCGAGTGGTAGATTACTGGCATCGTCTCCAGTTCAGCTGGTCAATCTGGGTATCTTGAGACAATGCTACAATTGTCTCATGTACACAGACAACCCTCTCCTCCTCCCAACAAACACAAATACATGTGAGAGATGCAACTATATAGCCAAACTGGAGGCTGAACTCTCTCAACTCAGGGCTGGCATGACCAGACAGGAGGAGATGGCAACCACACACACAAGAATCCCAGTCCCACATAGACCTACCACAACTGCAAACTAAACACATAAAAACACAAAGACATATTCGGAGGCTCTAATAAAAAACTTACCAAAACAACAGAGGCTCCCAAAGCAGACATCCAAAAATCCACCACCTCAAAACAAAACACATGCAACACATACTTCAATAAATCAGTGAGTCGACCAATCGCAGCCCTTAAGGCCAAACACCTTGCCTGAAACACTAGTAATAGGTGACTCCATAGTCAGACACACTGATGTCCCACTGACCAGGCTGAACAAGGAGAAGGTGACTGTGAGCTATCGGGAGCTAGAATCTGCCACATAACACACGCACTCAGGTCACTCCAAAGCAAGTACAAATATGACTCCGTCATTGTCCATGCTTGGGTGAATGACCTGAGATGTATCTCCCTGGACTACATGAAAAGAGACATAGAGGAGCTCTCTGATTATGTAGCCCAGGCTGGTATGACCCTGACCCTGAGCAGCATCTTGCCATCACCAAGAATGATACCACAATACAAAGTCAAGATGATCAGCTTTAAGAATTGGCTCAAGTACTGGTGTCATTCTAAGGGGATCCAGTGTCTGTCTGCCTGGGATGATATGTTGGACAAGCCATGCTGCTTCACAAGGGATGGCTTACACCTGTCACCACTGGGCTTCCAGATATTGGCTAAGGCTCTTGCCACCCCCATAGTGCCTTTTTTAGGCAAGGCTCAAAAGACAAACCCACCTCCTTAGAAAACAAAAATGGAAAAAAACTAAGGGTAACGCTGCTCAACGAAAGAAATCTAAATCTCAAGATGCAGGCACTTGATGCACTCCTCAGCATGGAGAACATCAACGTCTGTGCAGTAACTGAAACCTGGTTCAAGGCTCCTGAGAGCACCCCAGCGCTACCAGGCTATACCTCGTATCATGCTTTTCGGCCCCAAAACCCGGTCCGAACCACAAAGGGAGGGGGAGTGTCCATATTCATAAAGGACACCCACACCTCCAGGTTAGTAGCAATACATGAAGCATCAGAGACCATACAGGTGCAACTAACCATAGGCAAAACTGCTATACAACTGGTAGCATGTTACAGACCACCCTCCCAATCTCAAGAACCCCACTCAGCCTTCCTGAAGACATTGGAGGATATGAATGTATCACAAAATACCATCATATTGGGAGACTTCAACTACCCAAACATAGATTGGGTACATTATTCTAGCCTTAATACCCTAGCCCAAAGGTTCCTGGAATTCATAAATTCAAATGCACTGGAACAACTAGTCACCTCTCCCACTAGGGGAGATAATATACTAGACCTGATCATCACAAACATGGGGACAAAATGCTCCACACCGGAAGTATACCCCTCACTAGTGAGATCTGACCACAAACTAATCACCCTGGATATACATATCCCACCTCCATCCCCAGCACAAAAGACCACAGTGAAAAACTTCTCAAAAGCAGACTTCACTCTTCTTAAAACTGAGATGGTATCCTTTAAGCCCACTGTGCCAGTGGATACCACATCCCACAATGCCGAATCCTTCACAAATGCTTTCTATGGACATCTCCAAGAATGCATCGATCATGCAATCCCAAACAAATCCAAGCCCCTCTCCACCAAATGTATGCATCCTGTCTGGTGGACCTCAGCCATAAACAAACTGTATAACAAAAGAAGGAAGCTACTGCACGTCAGAGCAAAATCCCATGAAGGGAAGACATCTCTGATCAACATTAGCAGAAAACTACGTTCTCTCATAAAAACATCCAAGGCAAACTTTGAGAGAAAAATCGCTAAGGACACTAAAGATAACCACAAAGCCTTCTTCAGCTATGTTAGAAACCTGGGCGGAAACCCTCAGATATGCTCAGAGTTGGTTCACAACAACAAAAAATACACTGAACCCACAGATATTGCTAACATTCTGGCTGACAGGTTCAGTGCAAATTTCTCCCTTCCTTCACCCCAAAAGAAGAAATACTTATCCCAGCTGAATGTAATCTCCCTGTCATCTCAGATGTCCAAGTGAGAACTGCCCTAAACAAAGCAAAAAACACAGCATCAATGGGACCTGACGGTATCCCGGGGTGCGTGTTACGTGAACTCCAAGAGGAGCTAAACCCACACATAAAAATGCTATTTAACCTCAGCCTTACTTCGGGATATGTACCTGAACACTGGCGTACAGCAACAGTGGTCCCACTCCACAAGGGGGGTGCCTCTACAGACCCTGGAAACTACCGCCCCATAAGCTTAACTAGCCTGATCTGCAAAGCTATGGAAAGAATCATTATGGAACTCATAAACAGAGACATAGGGGACCTACAGACACTTGACCTCACCCAGTTTGGCTTTGTAAAGGGCAGATCCTGCCTTTTAAACTTGGTTGACTTTTTCAAAACAGTCACTAGAGCCATTGATGAGGGCAAAGCAGTCCATACAGCATACCTGGACTTGGCTAAGGCCTTCAACACAATACCCCACTCAGGCATCATAGATAAGCTAAACAACTTAAAAGTAATCCCTTATGTCACTAGATGGGTTGCAAACTGGATTAAGGACAGAACTCATAAAGTTAAAATTGCTGGAGCAATGTCAGACTCAAAGCCAGTCACAAGTGGTGTCCCACAGGGATCTGTCCTGGGCACCCTCTTGTTCGGCATTTATTTCTCAGATGTTAAAGCAAACATGGGAGGGCTGTGGCTGACAAAGTTTGCAGATGACTGCAAACTAGGCGCCATAGTCGATACACCAGCAGACACACACATCCTACAAAAAGGCCTCACTGAAACGGACAACTGGTGCCGTAGTCACGGCCTTAAACTAAATGCAAAAAAATGTATAGTCATCCCTTTTGGAAAAAACAAAGTACCCACAAATTATCACATAGACAGCAACCCACTGAGTACGGAAAAAGTAATCAGAGACCTAGGGACTCAAGTAGACAGCGACCTCTTATTTGGCACCCACGTTGTCAAAGTGGTTAGAAAAACATTCTACCTTGCACACCTCATCATGAAGGGATTCACATCCAGATCCAAGGATGTCATTGTAACCCTATATTCTTCCCTCATCAGACCCATGATTGAGTACAATGCCCCATTTGGTATGTACTCATCCGGCATTTGCAACAGCTGGAGAGACCACAAAAGTACCTCACCAAAAGGATCAAGGGTCTCCAACATATGTCTTATTCTGCCAGACTAAAGAAACTTCAGCTCTATTCAGTAGCATACTGCCTGCTCAGAGGTGATCTCTGCCTGACGTACAAGGCCATGTCCAATCAGGATCTGATGGACATGCTCCACCTCAAAAAATCCAAATCCATCAGGACCACGAGAGCTAAAGACTTAAACCTTGGCACAAGTATGAATAGGACATGCTGGAGGGATAGATTCATAACACAGAGGCTTCCCATGCTTTGGAACAGGATCCCAGTTCATATTAGGCAGAGCCCCTCACTGACTCTCTTCAAGAGAAATCTTGATGAGTGGATGGGAGATCGTAAGTTTACCCCAGGGGTCACATCTGTGTCACTGCTAGACAGGGGCACAGTAAACTAATTCTATTATATAAGGGGGCCTTCATTGTGTCAACTACTAGACAGAGGCACAGTATTCTAGATTTATTCTGTACATTTTTGTACCATTTCATGGGGTGGCAAAAGCCACATCACTATGGCTAGGCTTACAAATGCCCCAGGGCAGATAGCCTAGTACTATACTATGAAACTATGATGCATTAGTCCTAGTACTAGTCAGTATTTTACTGCAGTCAGTGTTGGTGACAGTTTACTATCAAAATGTGGAAAATCAAAACAATTTTCTCCTTTTGCTTTTTGATTGAATTCATTATCCAAATTTGGTAATACAGAATTATCAAAATGGCAGAAATGGTAACCAGGGAATTGACACTGGATGTTCCAATGTCAACATTTCGTGTTACTGATGACATTTCAGGGGGGCAAACCCCCCTGCAGCCCCCCACACCCTGTATATTATATATTTCAACTCCGACATAGCACTACAGTGAGGAAAAGGGTACATTTCTCAGTCCCCACTGTTATATGATGTGTTATCAGACCATTGATCCCACATCAGCGAATGTACACAACATATCTGGATCAGCATTATGGAAACTGAAAAACATGCATTTGGCAATTCTAGTTTTGTGTAAGTGCCTTTCCACATTTTGATAGTAAACCTTGGTGACCCCTGCATCACATTGGCACAGCCAACTCTCTCATTCTTTCTTCCACAGTCACACACACACACACACACACACACACACACACACACACACACACACACACACACACACACACACACACACACACACACACACACACACACACACACACACACACACACACACACACACACCCATGACTCCCAGAATGTCTGTGATTTTGTGTCTTATATTCACAGTTTTACTCATCACTGATGCATACAGTCAGTCAGTAATGCCAGACATTAGAGTATATACTTCTTATAGTTAATGTATAGCTTCTTTCTGTAAAATCTGTTGTTTCTTGAAAAGTGTCCCTGGTGTCCATTGTCCTCCTTCCATATCACAGCCTTTCCACATTGGGTACTGGGGAAATGAATAGAAGGTCTATCCTTACGAAGAGGGATAACCATTGTGGTGGCCCTCCATTTCTCTACTCACCTGGCACATAATCTATTTTGAGGCTGTTGTTTAACAGTGCCACAAGTGGTCCTGGCAGGTCATTTTAGTCCATTTAGACAACACTCAAGAATATTGTCAGGGCTCACTGAAGCAGTATTTTTCTCCTTATCAAACACTGCTAGAACCTGCTCCATATTGATACTTGGGGGATATGCTAGAAGAGAATTCACAGGGGTAGTGGTGGGACTCACTATGTTACCATAGTCAGTGAAGGTTGTATCATTTATGACCAGTTTGGCACACTGCTGAGTGTTACCTTTAAGGTTCTTATCATAACTGAAGAAATCCTTGTAGGTGTCTTTAGCCTGAGAGGCTATCCTGACCTCATAATTGGCCTTACTGGACTTTATCAAACCTCTTAATTTCTTGTTTAGTTGATTCAGAAAGCTCTTGTCTCTGTGAGAGCCATTGTTTCTGATTTTGGCCATGACATCTATTCTTTTGTACCCTTTTAAGGTAAGGATTTAATCAGTGGGGTTTGTTTAGGTGTTATAGTTGGGCTTATTTCTGGTAGTTACAGCAGCCTCAGTGCAGTGATTTATATGTTTGTACAGGGTTTCAGTTAAAAATTCTTGTTGGGTAACTGTGTTCTCAGGGTTTGGGGAGCAGTACATTTTGACTAACTACTGTTTAATAGGATGTAGTTTGCTTTAAAAGAGTTCCTAACTCTTGCGGGTTTAGATGGGTTTTCCAGGATGATTTTTATTTCAAGGAAAATAGCCTTCTGGTCCTACCTCACCAATGAGGAAGTGACACATGGGAAGGTACAGTGCTGTCCCATGTTGTTGACTAATAGATCCAGTATGTTTGATCCTCTGGTTGGAATGCATGCTATCTGTTCCAGGGTGCTCATGATGGTAAAGTCCAGGAAACATTCCGCTGTGAGTTAGAGGCAGTGTGCATTTCTCATTCTGTAGAGAGGAAGTTAAAGTCTCTCATGAATAGGGTATTTGGTTGTATGGTGACCACCTCTAATAGGTCTAGGTAAGAGTTGTGACATTTGTGGGCCATAGAGGCTGACCTATAGCCAGAACATGGTAGGGAACCTTGTCTATGGAGACTTGGATGTGGATGAATTCCAGGGAATCATCCTGTTTAACCAAGCTAGAGTTGAATTTCTTGCTAATATAGATTGAGACACCTTCACCTTTAGCCCCATCTTTGCTGATTTTGGCCAAAATGTGTAAAAGGCATTGTACCCTTGCACTGTCAGAGCACTTTCTTTGGCTTTAAACCAAGTCTTAGTAACTGCACAGATGTCTACATTTTCCAGAGTGAGGAGATCTTGTAAGGTGTTGAGTTTTTTGTTTAGACTTTAGGCAATGAGCAGTAACACCTTTTTTTTTTTTTTTGCTGTGTTGGTTATTATGTCATTTTGACATTGCTTAAAAAGGGGTCCAAGAGGTGACTAACTTTTACCCAATATCCAAATGCCAAGAAGGGACAGATGTAGACCATCCTTAACAAAGAAACATGGTCTGTTAACCATGTTCTCCCATGCAGATAAACATTGGAACCCCTGGAATGACACAAGAAACTAAACCATTTATTAAAATCGATCATTTTCTGTTTGTGCTTTGGAATCATCCTCAGTGAAGGTAGAATGCTGCTCAATGCAAGACATATATCTGTCTGTGATACATATTCAGAGAAATCCATAATGTCTCTTTTCCCACTAGGATAGATATAATTTTTTGTTTTATAATTGCAAAGTTAAATCTTTTAAAAACTACACAAACTTCAGAATGTTTATATAAAGCATTGTTAATGCATATTTTCTGAATGTCCTGTTTATGTTCCTAAATCCTGTTCGTAAATGCTCTCTCAATTTTCCCTATGTGAAAACCAGGGCAGGTTGAACAATTGGCAACATATACAACAGCTTTACTCAAACAATCTCCACTTTGAAGCTTGATCATGATATCATGTTTAAAACCTAAACATATAGTTTCACCATCATAGATGTCCTGGCAATATCTCTACAGTTGCCACAATGCATACTTATTTTATGTGTCATATTCTTTGATTTAAAACTCATTTTAAAGGAAACCTTTCAAATTATTGGCTGTTCTTTTACACAAAATGAGGTTCTTCCCCAAACAAGGTAAAACGTAATGAGCTGATTTTTTTGCATATTCTTATTGCTTTTGACAATTCATTTAACAGTGCCTGAACCTATAACCAGTGTCCTCTCAAAGGTGGGGCTCTGTAGAGGACCATTTTCATGAGTAGTTAATGCTTTAGATACTCCCTCCCTAAAAACTTAACTTTGCAATTATTGAAACAACTGACATCAATTGGGGGGGGTGCAGTTGGGAAACTAAACTCGAGTACAGGAAGTTGTTTTGCTGATTAAAACTTAATGCCACAACTCCCACAGGGCTAAATGAAAATGTGTTCATCCTACAAATCCTTAAACTTAGAGCTGCCAAGCTTTGATGTATATGTACATTGTATATGGTATATTTAATTGATAACTTTAATTGAAATATTATAGTTAATTGATCGTATGCTTTAAAAAAATATTTTAAACTATGTAAATTTGCTGGATTTTTCAAAGTTATGATTTTTCATTTTGTTTTGTTTTTTTGTTTTTTAATTACTAATTATATGCTGTTACATAGTATGGAATGGTACAAGTTCATGAACTGTGAAAGCACTTTTTTATTGGTTTCATTTATTCTTAGATTAGACGACAAGTCAAGATTCGGAATTCAGAATTTATTTATTTTCATCAAATATTTATTTTGCATATAATGTGATTTAGCTGAAGAATAATTCATTAATTAATCACAGGAATAGGTATTTATATGTGGGGATGGGCCTTTTTTGAAGAATTCTGATGAAGTCTTGTATTTTACAAAGGTGAAAGTGCTACAGCCAGATTCAATAAAGCCTACATGGTCCATTTATACCATGTGTGCATCGCGCCAGAATGCGCACGTGGTAGTGCACCATTTTGGATTCAGTAAGAGGCTTAACATGGCATGTAGAGCCTCACACAAATGTGCAAACAAGGTAAACACCATTGCATGCAAATTACAACATAAGCAGCTGAATTATTTGTTAATCAACCAATCCAAGATGGAAGACCTGTTCAACAAGCTGCAAAGCAACCATGTAGACTCAGTGTTGTTTTTTCCTGCAAATTCCAAAACCTATTGGAATACAGCCATGGAAAGGAGTCTACATGGAAACAGTGTTAGGGGCTGCTGCTGCTTTAGTTCATGTGTATGTACAACTGGCTGAAGTCTATGCTGCTGCTGCTGCTACTAGACCAAGGCCAAACAAGGAAAAGAGTTATCAGAGCCTGGGTATCTTAATCATGTGCAAATTGTAGAGCACTACAGGATGGATAGAGACACACTAAAAAAACTCTGCAACCTCCGTCATCCTCATCTCAGAGCCACAGCGAGCCAAGAGGAACCGATCCCAGTGGAGACAAAGGTATGTACAGCACTTAGAATCTTAGCTACAGGTAGAATCTTAGCTACAGGCACCTTTATGACACCAGTAGGGGACATGCTGTGGTGTCACAGGCATCAACATTCTGGATCCTCCATCAGTTGTTGAATGCTATGCTCCAACATGCTAGTGAGCATATATATTTTCCCTGTACCTCTGAGGACAAGGCCAGAAATATGCGGGAGTACTACCCTGTAGCACACTACCATGAAGTTCTGGGTGCCACAGATTGCACACATATAGAAAATAAGGCACCACTCAGACAACAGGGAAGGCTCTACATTCACTCTATTAACTGCCAAGTTGTGTGTAATGATAAGGGAATCATATTGAACATGTGTGCTGGCAACCCTGGCAGTTACCTCGACTCACATATCTGGCACACCTCACAACTGTATCAGATGTTCACTAGGTGGACGTTCCACAGGGTCATTTAATGGGTATGCAGATTATGCACTGAAACTGTGGCCGATGACAGCTATCAGAAATGCACACACACCCACTGAAGAATGCCGTAATGAGGCACATGCTCAAACCAGAAATATCATAAAGTGAGTGTTTGGGCTGTCGAAGTTGTGGTTCCGATGCCTAGGTACATCTCGAGGAGTCCTGCAGTACAATCTGCAGACATGTACTGAAATATTCACAGCATGTGCCATGCTACACAACAGTATCCTGAGAACACAGTTTCAGCAGGACCAACAAGGGAAAGGACCACACATCCCAGCACCAATGCCAAGGTCACCACAGCCACACACAGGTGAGGAGTCAGAGGGGGAAGCAGCAGATGCCATGAGTGTATGCAGATGTAGGCATGCCCAGTATGCCCTTGCATTGGCTAAGAGGCTGTGCACAGCACATTCACTCACCTAAGGGCCTAAAACCTTTCTTCTATGCACAAATATATAGTAACATTGATGCCAGATAACTCTCACACCCTTTACCTCCCCAAGTATTGGCTGTGTGATGCTTGCATCAGACAGAGTCAGCCCTGAACTAAAACTGTGTCAGCTGCTGCATTTACAAGGTAAGTGTTGAACCAGGAGTGTATTGTGTATTAATATGAATGACTGGCATATCCTTGCATTTTCTTACTTAGTAGTGTAAGCAAGTAAAAGGTGGAAGATTTGTACAGAAATGACCTTAACATGTGACACCAGAGACTTTTTTGACTTATATGTGTTCATTAGTAAATAGTAGGCCTCAGGAAACAAAGATTCACGCAGTCATACCTCTCAAAAGTAGTGATGAACACTGCATGCGCTCAGTGTAGCACCATATATTTGTACTGGAAAATCATTAAAGTGAGAAGTTAGAAAGTAATGATACACGTTATAGTTTCAGAATTCACAAGCCTCACAAGATCATTCACAATAAAGTTGGAAAATGTTGGTACTATCAACTGTCTAACTTTCTAAGACCAATATAAATCAAAAGTACAATTATCATTTCTCAACATCACAAATGCAGATATACTAAGCACTAAGTCAGCTATGCACCCTGAACATCATACACAAAGCATATGTATCTCTGACTTCAAAAGATACAAAACAGAGATATGGCACAGTTATCATCACTTGCACAGGGTGTTGGGGTTGGAGGCAGGAAGCCTAACCTGACACAAATTGTCTGTGAGTGTATGTGAGTAAAAAAGCAAAGCAGGCAGGCATTTGGATAAAGCAACAAATGACCAGTGAAACAAAATGAACCAAGTAACTGTTTTGTGTGTGTCTGTAAGGATCCTCCAGGTGAAATTTGCGTGTGAGTGTCTGCATGAACACAGCAAAGCTCTGTGCTAGTTCTGTGTCTTGGTATGTAGGACAAGTGTTAGCCATGCATGGTAGAGGTGGCAGTTCATAGTTGTTCCCTACTACAAGAACTTTCTCTGCCAGGAATTGCACTGGCATGTTCATGCCCACAGGCAGATGCACTCCTGCTATATGAATGTGACTGATGTCTGCTGACAAGCTCCCATCACAAGTATGCCTAGGACTATGAACCCATGGCCTGCCACATCTGTGTGTGGTCAGCTCACCCACTGATGGAGCAGTAAAAGTACTGCCACTATGGAAATATGATCAGGCATGGCCATATTGGCTAACAGCAGATGATGTGACTGACCTGTGCCCATGAGGATGTTGTCCACCTCCCAGCAGATGTTCCATCACAGACACTGCTTGCTCCAAAGTGTCATTCATCTGATCCATTGAATTGGCAACACAGTGGAGGCAGTTACACATGTCAGCCTGAGCCACATCAACTGCCTTAAACATTTCTCTGGAGCATCAATGAGCACATGTCTGTGCCTCCATGATGGCCCTAAACATATGTTGAGTGGCACAGGAAGAGACAGCTGGATCAGGTGGAGGATGGACAGCATGCCTCCTCTGACCACCTGTAACAGCACTCCTGTGTGGCAGCTCGCCTACCTTTTGGCTACGGCCAAAGTCAACAGGCACTGAAACAGCAATAACCACACTTCCCTAATCAATTGTCTCACTCACCACCTGTCCAATATCTGTGGACTCACTGAAATGGGTAGGTGTACCCTACTGTCTTTATCCAATGGAATTTGAGGGGATGGCTGTATGTCAAATTCAGTATCAGATTCATCCTCTGCACCCCCAACTGTGCCTCTGTTTGACCACCATCATCACCAGAGTCTGCTGATACTCAGAGATCAGGTGGTAGAAGTCCCACACTTACACTGTCAGTATCACCTGTGATAATAAGCAACAAACACAGGAAAAAATAATACCTAAATGACTATACTCCAATATATGTTAACAAAATAATAGTGCTGCCACTATTAGACAATACAGCAATATATACAACAGTCCTGATATCAACATCACGTTAAAATATTTATTTGAATTGGTCATCAGTACTGACATAAAAATGTTTGGCTTACCATGTGCAGATGATGATATTCTCTGCATGCCAGATGGCCCTGGAAGATGGTATGCAAAAGCTAAGGACAACATCATCACAATTAACAGTAACACAGGTGGTACTACTTTTTCCCCTTTACATGGCCATTAATTATACTTTCAACAAGAACTTAGATGACAACTCCAACCTATGCTAATCAATCAAAACGTATTGTTAATTGTAATAATTTTTAATCTCCCCCAAAAACATTATTGTAAAATAAGAGTAACATATTGATTTAAATTGTTTTTCTGTACAACAGTATTCAACAACTGAGATTAAGCATACCTGAAAGCTCTTCCTGGCACATTATTGCTGTCCCTGAAACAGTAGTACCAGTGTTAAGGACATGCTGTTCTGCACTTTCCTGAAAGCTATCTGGATCCCTGACAGTGGATATGAACTCTTCATTTGCTGTTAGTGTGGCTCTGTAGCAAGATCCCAGTACCCATCCAGTCATGGCCCACTGCAGCTGTTCTCCATGAGGTTGAAATCATGTCAGTGGCCCTATGGTGCACCAGGTCATATGTCCTGCTATGGCCACCCACTGCATTAATATCTGCAACAATCTGTTGCCAAATTTGCATTCTGACTGACATATCTCTATGTCTCCTCTCAAGCAGGAAGGTACCATGCTGTCTAAAAGTGTCAACAATTACCTGATATTTGGTGTCAGTGAGATGTTGTTTTCAAGCATTGAGACACCTGGGTGGCATAGTCTCAGATGTCCTAAAAGACAGCAGAAGGATAATACACATACGTATCATATAACTGCAAAATAACTGTTCCCAGATAAAACAGAAAAGGTAGCACTTCAGTATTACCCACTGGAGAAACATAAAACAGTCTAGAGATTTGAAATATGAACAACAGGCTGGATGCAAAAGCAGGAAAGTAACAATAGCAACATATCCTTTTTTGTACCATAACAGAAATGCAGCTTTACCCACCCACCAAAAAAGAACAGGCAAATGGCACATTTTTCTAAAAAAAATCTTTGAAAAGCTAAAGTGAACTGTCTCTGAAACATGCCTGCAGATTTAACACAGGTCATTTCATTTTAAGGTATTGTGAATCATGTATACCTGAGAATTGCCCTGACAAACATGCTAATGCCATCAGTACATTTCTAATGCATACAGACAAAAGTGCAAAAGCCTTTGCTAATCAATATTCATATATATATATATATATATATATATATATATATATATATATATATATATATATACACACACATATATTAAACTATTATGCAGATTTTTCTTAATTACATTCCAGCAAATGCAGTATGTAGCTGACAAAATGCAAGCATACCTTTTCAACTTCAGTAATCCTCTGTGCAGATATATCCCAATGTAATAGCCTCTTTTTTGTTTTCTCCACATAATCAAGTCTCCTCACTTTCAGTTTCCCAAGCTACACAATTGCCTTTTTATGGTGTAGATTCAGGACTAAATACATGGTGAAGATGCAAATCAGGTGTGAACTCTTTAAAATCTCTAAATCCCAAATACCTGGCTCAGTGTAGCCAATGTAAACATTGTGCAGGCACTTCCTCAGTTTTGTTTTTAATGGATTGCAACAGTGAATGATTATTAGTTGGGAGAAGGAAAACACAGCAGCACTGCAAGCTGTCCTACATCCAGTGTGTGTGTCAGGTTAGACTTACAAAGTGTTATTTGTAATTTTGTCAAGGTTCAAAATGTAATTAAGCAGCACACAATCCACGTCCTCTTCATAAACAGCCAACATCCCTTTCATTTGTTGGCAACTGCGTATGATATTATTCCCATTTAATATCCTCACACATTTTAAGGAGAATGATATAGAATAGCTTACAGACTGCATGTCTCAGATTACTGGTCAGATAAGAGAAGAATGACCAACAAACACAGAGAGGTAGGACAAAGCTGTATATTTCCAAGCAATAGTCATAACTGGTTGTGTGATCACTTAGTATACTATATCCAAAAATAATACATTTACAAATAACAGTTGTAGGTTTCATATTATTGTAGATGATGTTGCAGGTGGTTGTTTGCAAAATTATTTCAATTCTTTGCTGCAAAGCCGGTTGTGTGTCAAAGAGGGATAAAACACTCGTCCTGTGTTCTGAAAGTTCATTGCCGTGACAGTTCAAATCTAGTCCTATGTAGAAATATCTCATGTGTACTAATAAACATTTTGTTGGAATTTTTTTGATAGATTTCTTTTCTTCATTTGAACTACTTCCCCTTTATTTATGTTTCAGTTCCCTGCTACAAAGCTGTTTGTGTGGCAACAAGGTATAAGTCACCCTTCTTGTGTTCTTAAAGTTTGGAGTGAGAGTTCAAATCCAGACCTATGTAGAAATATTTCATGTGTGCTAACACTTTCTTGTGTTTTTATGTAATGTGCCACTTAGCACATACACAGAAAATGTAGAAAAATGAATGCCAGGTTTGGCTGTTTTTTCCTCGTTTGCATGAAGTGAGGCAGTAGGCAAACTGGACTAGCAGGCCACCCAGGAAGCAGAGAGAAAACACATGCAAACAGGACATCTTTAAAGGGCAAAGGTCAAAAACAGTACATTGTTGTAATTTCTGTATTTCATCACACAAGTGCACTTAAGGTGTTGCATGGCTTTGTGATGCAGTTAGCAGGGTTCCCTACCAGCTGTAGCCATTGAACAAATGCAGACAGAACTCAGACAGTCAGTAATGGAAACCTGAATCATCCTATTAATTTTATTGAGCACTGTGCAAACCCACTAAGTGGCATTGCATGTCAGTTAGCACAGAGACCTTTAGAATGATTAGGGAATTAGGAAATGTATTTGTAACTAGTTCTGTGACAACAAGTGTAAGTATAGGGCTGGAGTACAGATGGTCCTGGGTTCTAGTACAGGGTTTGCAGCCTATTTTTACTTTTGTGACAGTGCAGTTTATAGCAATGAACTGAAAAATAGAGAAGTGTTATTTCAACATTCTTGTGGCAACAGGTGTAAGTGTAGGACTGCCATACACATGGTTCTGGGTCCTAATACAGGATATTCCAGAAATGTTTACTGTTTTACTTCCCATTATATTCATTCTCACATATAACACTTTAGATAGTGGAGCTTAAATGAATTATGTGTATGAGGGATGAGACAACACTATTGTGTTTTCAAATCTATAACTGAGGGTATACTGTCTACTATATTTCTGTCAGTATAATTATATTTGGTCTTGCATGGCCTTCACAATTAACTATGACACATAAACAACTGGATGCATATCCAATAACCATGTCAGGTGACACAGACACATGTGTAACATATCAAGCTCTCACATGTACTTAAGTATGATTCCTAACTATGTCTAAACAGCACTTCTTCTTTTGCAAAGATGGAAAATCATTGCTGTGAAGTTAAATGTTTGTCCCTTATGCCTATATTTGAATCCAGCATAGTAAAAGTACATTTTCTTCATTGTATAAAGACAAGAAAATATATTAGGTCATTACAATCATGGCCCAGTGCATGTCTCCAAACTTAACTAACAGTTACCTTCTAATTTCCAATATATATTTCCAGTCACAATCAGTAGACACCCCTCAAACTAAGAACAAGTGTCATATTAACCTTCCAGTTTCATTTTCCAGACTTGTCCCCAAATTCCAGTGTAGTCCCCTGGGCCACCAGGAATCTATCTGCTTGCAAAACAGTCAGCACTGGAAATGTAAATCCCTCCTTTAACCCTGAATGCACCTGAGTGTAAACTTGCTCACCCACCATATTGACTCAAAGACTAGTGATACAATAGTCCTGGAAGAGAAATGAACTCTGCAACTACAACTCTACTAGTCAGCCACTGGAATTGCAGATACCTCCTTCAACTCTGAACACACCTGAGTGTAAACTTACCCACCCACCATATTAGCTCAAGGACTGGTGATACAGAAGTCCTTGAAGGGAAATTAACTCTGCAACTACGACTCTGCGAGTGCCATACTCTTAACTACTATTTGTAGTATGGGGTGGAAATTGTTTCTTGGTTTTCATTAATTTATTATAATAATTTTTATTGTATGTTTGTCCTCATAGCCCTGCTAGTGTAACTTTTTATGTTCTAGGATGTGGGATCAAAGTAACTTATCGTAGTATATATTTTATTTGTTAGATTTCATAATAATACTGCAGCTGCACTACCAGGGCATATTAAGTAACTGTTATATAAGTCTGAATGTCCTTTTGGATGAGTGTTCCTATTTCCTACTTGTTATTTATTTATTTTTAGGAATTTCTAAGAATTTTTAAGAACTGCTTTAAAAAGGTAATCGTTCTTTGGTTGTGTATTTTTAGAATTTTATCTTACACAATCAGTAAGGTTATATAAATATTAAGGTTACATATTTTTGCATACTTCATTTTGCAACATTGTGTTATACTATGTAAGTTGTTTTGAGGAATAGTGGTGTGATTACATAGTAACATGTGGGCAGTGTTCACTGCCTGAACAAGAAAGCTTTGCCCTTAATTGAGAACAAACTCATCAATGAGCCTAGTTAACTATTTGAATGCATTCTGGTGAATGATAGGTGTTTGGGGGTCATGCGAATTTTTAAAGTTTGATTTAAATATTTTGAAGTTCTTTTTTTAAATTTGTCTGAGGAAGTCTCTGTAAGAACAGAGACAAAAAGCGCTTTACAATAAATTTGTGTCTTTTTGCAAAGTTTGGAGTGGTGTTTGAAGGTCCATACTACATCTGTGGTTGTCTGCTAATCAGCCACTGGAACTGCAGATCCCTTCTTCAATCCTGAACACACCTGAGTGTAAACTTGCTCCCTACCATATTGGCTTAAGAACTGGTGATACAATAGTCCTGGAAAAGAAATTGACTCTGCAACCACGACTCTACTAGTCAGCCACTGGAACTGCAGATCCCTCCTTCAACCCTAAACACACTTGAGTGCAAACTTGCCCACCCAACTTATTGGCTCAAGGACCGGTGATAAAATAGTCTTGGAAGGGAACTCAACTATGCAACTGTGACTCTACATATGTCTACTTATAATCCATTCCTCAAACTGTGTTAAAATTGTTTTTTTTTTGCTGTAGCATATCATTTATTCTAAACAATAACTGTTCGCAAGTGCACATATTTCTCAGTCGACTACTCCTCCCACCTCACTCACACCTCACTGTGTGATTTTCCCCAAACCAGTCTCCCTCTCCCCTAGTTTTTCTTTCTGTCTTCAGCACTCATCCATTAACAGGAAACTGCACTGAAAATGTGCCCTATCCTACCTGCCTCCTCTTTCTCCCTACCATAGACTCAGCTTCCAAATAATCTACGTCCCTGCACACCTAGGCTCTCCCCTTCCCACCCAGAACTGCTCTCCTTGTTGCACTCATGTTTCAGGACCCACTGACAGTCTTTGTTGCTTCAATCTGCTGATCTCAGTTCAGCCCATTCCCTTCACCCTCACTGCCCTCATGCTCACATTGCTCCCCTACCCTACCACCCTTTCCCACCCATCCCTGCTCTCCTTACATTTATAGGTATCCATACTTGACCACTCCCTCCCCAACTTCCCCCTTCCGCCCTCATTACCCAATCTTTCTGTAACATCATCCTGCCTCCCTACCACCTCTCTACCACATTTTTCCACATCTTCTACCTCCCCTGCTGACACTCCCCCCTTACTTTCCCCTATTACTCTCTGACACTCCCCCTCTTACTCTACCCTATTACTCTGTCCTTCTCTGTGCACCCTCCTTACTCTACACTATCTTTTTACACTCCACCATAACAAACTGTTGTCTACCACTAATTTTGGGGTCTATATTGAATCAGCAAATGCTTAAAAAAGCGAACACTGATTCATCAATCCTATTTAAGCAAAAGCTTATAATCCTGAAGACTCGGAACAGTGATTTTATTCCCCTGGGAAAAAAATCGCTGTTCCACAAAAAAAAAATCTTAAAACAGTATATAATGTGGGGGGGGGGCTGTGCCCCCCACACCCCCCTACTTAAGATCGCACCACAGTGGAGGAAATGGCAAACTCCTGAAACCGGCCCAGCAATTTTTTTCCCTGGAAAAAAATTGCTGTTCCCGGTGTTCGGGATTTTAAGCTTTCACTTACATAGGGTTGGTGAATCAGCATTCACTTTTTTAAGTGTTCACTGATTCAATATAGACCCTACTATTGACATCACCCCACTGACAATCTCCCCCATACTTTCTACTTTCATCCTATTTCTAAACATACTACATACTCCCTCTCTACCTCCACAAACTAAACTAACATTCTACCACTAAATCCCTATCCTCTCATTTACCCCCTCCCCCCACTTCTTATCACTACTTTTTACAATCAGCCACCTTAGGCAACCAACACCAACTATTTCAAATATCTCAGCCAACCTTCACCTACTATCCTCCCTTTTTCCCTTCTCCCACATTTTCCTCTAATCCCTTCATAGCATCTCAATAGAACACCTACTGCCCCACATCCAGCTACTCACACTCTGCACCAATTTTACTTCACCGACTTTTAATACTTGCCACCTACTCCTTCCATATTACTAAAAATGCTCCTTACACTCATCATCACAACTATTCTTATTCTTCTAACCCTGCTCTCCCTTATGATACTCAAATAAATTACATCCACCAACACCCAGCTCCACTCTACATCCCTCACAGATACATGCACACCTCTCATGCAACACGTTACCATCAGTCTTTAACCTCTCTAACCCATTTCCCCCTTAAAATAAAATTTGCCACATACTCTCTTATCTTACAAGAACTAAATAGAAAAATAAATTCCAACATCTCTCACCTCTAAGTCCAATCTTCCCCATCACAGACTACTATTGTCTGGAGCTGTTCACCCCAACCCTGGACCTACTCACACCCCCTCTAAAAACCTTACCCCCCAACAGATAACACACTACCCTAACACACCTACAAAGAATCTTAACCTATACTCACTCAATATATGCAGCATCATGAAAAGAATAACTTAATTCCATTCTTGGATGACCCAATACTCGCCTGACATTATAACAATAACTGAAACATGGCTAAAACCCCATATTCCAGATAGCACATTCCTCCCTTCTGGCTATAATATACTTTGTCTTGACCATCCAAACAAAAAAGGTGGCGGAGTAGCCATCTTATACTCTGATCACCTCAACCTGTCACCTCTTCCAAACCCACTCCCTTCTTTTCACCCAGCTGAAGTCCTAATTGCAAACTGTAAACTTAACAAACTATAACTGCTATATACATACCTCCTGGTGACAACATTCCTATATTAGAACAAACACTATCTTGACTCACACTGAATATATCTAACAAAACCACTATTCTAGGGAATGTCAACATTAACTGGTCATCTGTTTGCACCAGCTCTGCTGCCTCTTACCTAAACTTGCATGGCTTCACACAACTAATCTCTGCCGCCACACACTTTAACAAGCCAACTCACTCCTTCTCTACCATTGACTGGATACTTGTCTCAAATCCCAACCTATACAACCACCCTCAAACTCATCCTGATTCCATCAGTGACCACACAACTATTTGTATCCACAGATTCTCCACTTACCAGCCTAGATTACACAACTTTAAAGAATGCTACTGAATCTCAAATTCAGTGCAGATACATTTAGCAGCATGCTGTCCTATAAAGACTGGACATTTCTGTCAAAACTATAGCTTGATGAACCATTCTAAGAATTCAATACCATATTTCTAAATATCCTAAACTCTGTAACCCCTCCACATACTATTCGACTTAAATCCCTCAGCTGCTCCTGGCTATCTCAATCCACACATGCTGTCATGGACAAACAAGATAATATCTGGAACTCTGGATCAAAACCAAATCACACACCCACCATCGATCATGTAAAGAACTTAGAAACTTGGTTAAAAAACAAGTTAACATTGAAAAGAAAAATTTCTACCTTAATTCCCTGTCTGCACATAACAAAAACCTGAAAAGGTTCTGGGACTGTATCAATCAAATCCTCCACCTGGAAAACCCCACAACCTCTGTCCTACTATTGCATACCTTGAAACATCTACCATTTTAAAGTCTTACATAGACTCCATAAGCAAACTTATACTGACATGCAGCTCTACTAACTCCACTTACCCCCCACACCACTTCAAACTCAAAAAACTTTTTTCCTTCAAACCTGTGGTTACTAACTACATCTAATATCTCCTATCCAATCTCAAACCCTTCTCTGCCTCTGCCAACAAACTTTCTCCACTGTATCTTAAGCTAGCTGCAAGCTCCATTGCTCGCCCCATCTCGATCCTAATAAATAAAGCAATATCTGAATCCACAGTTCCCTCACTTTAGAAAATAATTTACACCATACCCATTCACAAAGATGGTAATTCCATGGAACTAATTAACTACTGACCAACTGCCATACTCTCACCCTCTCAAAAATATTAGAAAAGTGTGTACACACACAAATACTAAACTATGTGCTCCAGAAAAACCTTCTCACACTTACCCAACACAGTATCTGTCCCAACCACAGTAACTCAACTGTTCTCATCTCCTTTGCCCACACTGTATCCCAGGCTAGAGATAACAATAGACTTGCTTCCTGTCTCTTCCTTGATCTCCCTAAAACCGATGACATTGTCTCTGACCCCAAACTCTTATGTAAACTCTCCAGCCTTAACCTCTCAACTTCCATCCTCAACTGGTTCTCCAGCTACCTCTCTAACAAAGGTCTGTCAAATGGCACTTTTCACTCTCTCCCTTCCACCCCATCAAGATGGGTGTACCCAATGCTCAATCCTTCACCCACTATTGTTCAACATCTTTACAAATCTTCTCTTTACATCCTGTCCACAGTATACCATCATTCAATACACAGAAAACTCTACCATCATCTCTATCACCAATACCCTTTCTGACCTGCACACTCTTACCCAAAACTCCTGCAACTCAGTAGAAAAATGGCTTACCAATAGTCCACTAATTCTGAATCCCAAAATGATCAAACTCCTGATAGTTCCCAGAATCACTCAATCTTCACAAACCCATCCTCACCATAACTTCACCAAACAACACTCCTATTAACGTGAAAACTCACACCAAACTTCTTGGCGCCATAATAGATGATCAACTAAAATTCAACATACATGTTCAACACTGTATAAGAAAACATCAAAATTTGGTCTTCTCTTTGAAATAAACACTTTCTAAAAAAAACTTACGTACAGCCCTTGCTCATGCCTACCTCCTACCCAGTCTTCTCTATAGCTGACAAATCCTTACCAACTTACAAACAGGCTTACTAAGTAAACTTGAAATCACCTACAATAAAATTGTCAGGTTTGCAACAAACCAAACATATCTCTCTCCTCACTGCCACTCACTCAAGGCTCTAAATTGGTTAGAATTCTGACACCAACTTCTATCCTCACAACTGCTTGTCATTCACAACATCCTTAACAAACTCTCCTCATGCCCTGACATCTCCTCTCTAATCTCTCTCCATACTTCTACAAGAAACCTCAGGAGGTCTGATCTGTAGTTCAAATTCTATAAATTTACACCCCTGCCCTAAATTGGAACAAACTCCCCTTGGCCATATGTACAATATCTCACACACACTGGATTAAAAAAAAAAAAACACTAAAAGAACACCTCCAAAACTCCTGGACTTGACACTGAAAACATCTCCTTGAATTTCACTGTCTTACTGAACAGTTAATACTTACCCTGCTAACCCCTAACCCTCCATCTGCCTCTCACCTCTTTTTCAAAGACCTGCTCTTTCATACCTCTTTTTTTAACTCTCTTCTTGCTCTTCCCACTGACACCTATTGCTCCCAAAGACTCTCCCTTAACTCTTCCTCACTTAACATCTTCTTCTTCACTCTCCTCCAGGGTTTATCCTATATTTACATAACAAAAAAGACACAATTTTCTACACTCTGTACAAATTATACCATGGAAAATGTAATGTCTTGAACTTTGTATGTTGACAATGTAAACTGGGATGTTTTTAAGAAGTAACAAATGTCTTGAACTATTTATGTTGTAAATGTAACAAAAGTATGTAGGAAACAATGTATTTTATGTTGCAGAATGTACTATGTACTTATGTGGAGCTGTTCTCCCTGGGCCTCTGCTGTAAAAGGGCTCTGGTTCAGTCGGACTTTCCCAGTCAACAAATGTCAAATAAATAAATAAATATATTTCCAGTATTTATTTCCTCCCTTCTTGGCACTGCTGTGTCCTGCTTAACATCAAGCAAATTTGGATGGCATCATTGCTCGGGTTTGTGCACTACCAGTAAAGTGATAACTGGAACTGGAGGGAAAATATCATAGGTTCATAGGTTCATAGGTTCATACTAGGCTATCTGCCCTAGGGCATTTATAAGCCTAGCCAGAGTGTGTTTGGCTTTCACCACCCATTTTAAATTAATTTTGCTATGCCCTTTTTCGAGGTTAGTATACTGTGCCGCTGTCTAACAGTGACACAGAAGTGATACCCGGGGTAAACCTATGATCTCCCATCCACTCATCAAGATTCCTCTTGAAGAGAGTCAATGAGGGACTCTGCCTAACCGGGACTGGGATTTTATTCCAGAGTGAAGGGAGCCTCTGGGTTATGAATCTGTCCCTCCAGCACGTCCTATTTATTTCAGTGCTGAGGGTCAAGTCCCTCGAGCGCGTAGCTCGATGGGATTTGGATTTTCTGAGGTGCAGCATGTCCCTTAATTCCGGTTGGACATGGCTTTATACGTCAGGCACAGATCGCCTCTGAGCAGCCGGTATGCCACTGAATAGAGCTGGAGTTTCTTTAACCGGGCAGCATATGGCATCTGTTTGAGCCGTTTGATCCTCTTGGTGAGGTACTTTTGGGGTCTTTCCAGTTGCTGCAGGTGTCTGGTAAGGTACATCCCAAAAGGGGCCTTGTACTCAATTATGAGCCTGATGAGGGATGAGTAAAGAGGCACGATGACCTGCCCTGATCTAGATGTGAATCCCTTCATGATTAGGTGGGCTATATAAAATGTTTTTCTAACCACTGTGGCCATGTGGTTGTCAAATGAGAGATTGCTATCAACTTGGGTCCCCAGGTCCCTAATGACGTCTTCTGTATTTAATGGATTACCACCTATGTGGTAATTTGTGGGCACTTTGTTTTTGCCAAAGGGGATGACTATACACTTTTTGGTGTTTAGCTTGAGGCCATGGCTCTGGCACCAGTTGTCTGTTTCTATGAGACCCTTTTGGAGGATGCTTGTTTCGGCTGGAGAGTCGATTATGGCGCCCAGTTTGCAGTCATCTGCGAACTTGGTCAGCCACAGTCCTTCCGTGTTGGCCTGTACCTCCGAGAAATATATACCGAACAAGAGAGGTCCCGGGACTGAGCCTTGTGGGACGCCACTTGTAACTAGTTTGGAGTCTGACATGGCTCCAGCAATTCTAACCATGTGGTTTCTGTCCTTGAGCCAGTTTGCAACCCATCTAGTGACATAGGGGTTTATATTTAAGATGGTGAGCTTATCTATAATGCCTGAGTGGGGTATTGTATCAAAGGCTTTTGCAAGGTCCAGGTAGGCTGTGTGGACCACCTTCCCCTTGTCAATGACCTTGGTGACTGTTTCAAAGAAATCGACCAGGTTTAAGATGCAGGATCTGCCCTTAACAAAGCCGAACTGGGTAGGATCCAGTGTCTGTAGGTCCCCAATATCTTTATTTATGAGGTCCATGATGATCCTTTCCATAGCTTTGCAGACCAAGCTAGTCAGGCTTATGGGGCAATTGTTTCCAGGATCCGTTGAGGCACCACCTTTGTGGACAGGGACCACTGTTGCTGTACGCCACTATTTGGGTACATATCCTGTAGTAAGGCTGAGATTGAATAGAAGTTTTATGTTTGGATTTAGCTCTTCTTGGAGTTTATGTAGGACACAGCCCGGGACACCGTCTGGTCCCATTGATGCTGTGTTTTTTGCTTTGGAGAGGGTGGCTCTTACCTGAGCATCTGAGATGTCAGGGGGGCAGCACTCTGCTGGGATAGATATTTCCCCTTTTGGTGGGGAGGGGGGAGTTTGCGCTGAACCTGTCAGCTAGGATGTTGGCAATGTTTGTGGGTTCAGTGTATATTTTGCCATTTTGGACTAATTCTGAGCATATTTGTGAATTCCCACCCAGGGTCCTAACATAACTAAAGAAAGCCTTGTGATTATCATTAGTGTCCTGTGCAATTTTTCTCTCGAAGCTGGCCTTAGGCGATTTTATGAGTGTCCATAGTTTTTTGCTAATACTGATCAGAGATGCCTTCCCTTTTTGGGATTTTGCTCTATCATGTAGTAGCTTCCTCCTTTTATTGTATAGTTTGTTTATGGCTGTGGTCCACCAGACAGGACATCTGCCTTTGGAGGATTGTGTCTTGGTTTTATTTGGGATTGCATGATCCATGCATTCCTGAAGGTGTTCATAGAATGCGTTTATAAAGGATTCTGCGGTCTGGGCCGTATTTTCCACAGGCCCGGGGGCTTTGAAGGATTCCACCTTGGTTTTGAAAAGTGTGAAATTTGCTTTAGAGACGTTTTACACTGTGGTTTTCTGGGCAGGGGGTGAGGTTGGGATGTGAATATCCAGTGAGATTAGTTTATGGTCTGATCTTACCAGTGAGGGATACACTTCTGGTCTGGAGCATAGAGTCCCCATGTTGGTGATGATCAGGTCCAGTATGTTTTCCCCTCTTGTGGGAGTGGTAACAAGTTGTTCCATAGCATTTGAGTTTATAAATTCTAGGAACCTTTGGACTAGGGTGTTGGAGCTAGAGTAATGCTCCCAGTCTATGTTTGGGTAGTTGAAGTCGCCCAGTATAATGGTGTTTGGAGAGACCTTCATATTTTTCAGTGTTCTCAGGAAGGCCGAGTGGGGTTCCTGGGTTTGGGAGAGTGGTCTGTAGCAGGCTATAAACTGGAAGGCAGTTTTACCCACTGTTAGTTGCACATGGATAGTCTCTGATGTTTTGTGCTGTGCCACCAACCTGGAGGTGTGGGTATCTTTGACGAATATTGATACTCCCTCTCCTTTTGTGGTTTGGTCCAAGTTTTGGGGCCGAAAAGCATGGTATGAGGTATAACCTGGTAGTGCTGGGGTGCTCTCGGGAGCCTTGAACCAGGTTTCTGTTACTGCACAGATATCGATGTTCTCCATGCTAAGGAGAGTTTCGAGTGCATGCATCTTGAGGTTTAGACTGGCATTGAGTAGCATTACTCTTAGTTTCTTATCCCTTGTGATACCTATGGAGGTGGGTTTGTCTTTTGAGCCTTGCCTAAAAAAGGCACTATGGGGGTAGCAAGAGCCTTTGCCAGTATCCGAAAGCTCAGGGGTGACAGGTGCAAGCCGTCCCTAGCAAAGCATCCTGGCTTGTCGAGCATGTCATCCCAGGCTGACAGGCATTGAATCCCCTTTGAATGGCACCAATACTTGAGCCAATTGTTGAAATTGATCATCTTGTCTTCATATTGTGGCATCATTCTTGGTGAGGGTAAGATGCTACTCAAGGTCAGGGTCATACCGGCCTGGGCTACATGCTCAGAGGGCTCCTCTATGCCTCTTTTCATGTAGACCAGGGAGGTATGTCTCAGGTCATTCACACCAGCATGGACAATGACTGAGTCATATTTGTACTTGCCTTGGAGTGACCTCAGTGCTTGTGTTATGTGGCAGATCCTTGCGCCCGACAGTCAGCTCACCGTGACCTTCTCCTTGTTCAGTCTGGTGAGCGGGACGTCAGTGTGCCTGACAATAGAGTCACCTATTACAAGTGTATCAGGTGTGTTGTTTAACCTTAAGGGCTGTGACTGTTCTGCACACTGGCTTTGTGAGCTATGTTTTGCACATGTTTTGTTTTGGGGTAGCAGTTGCTTGGGTGTCTGCTTTGGAGATATCTGCTGCTTATGCAGATTTTTATTTAGAGCCTCCAAGTATGTTTTTGTGTGTTTATGTGTTTGATTTGCTGTCATGGTAGGTCTATGTGAGACTGGAATTGTAGTGAGTGTGGTTTCCTTCTCCTCCTGACTGGTTATGCCAGTGCTGAGTTGAGAGAGCTTAGCCTCCAGTTTGGCTATATGGTTGCATCTCTCACATGTGCTGGAATTTGTTGAGAGGAGGAGAGGGTTGTCTGTGTATATGAGGCAGTTGTAACATTGCCTCAAGATTCCCAGATTGACCAGCTGGACCAGAGAGGAGATTGACAACTGACCTTTGGACATGCTAGAATAGTATTGGGAATTCATTTATAATTGAAAAAAGGGCCAATGGGGAACAAGGTACTCAAGGGGAGTTTGTGAGGGTGTAGTGCTTTTAATTTTTTAGTGCTGACTTAGTGAGCAAGTGCCAGGTAACTTAAATGCAGTTTCAATTGCTCCAGTTTGGCTGGTAGACATGGTTGGCATTGGAGAGGAAGATGCACACTTTAGGGCATACAGGTGGGGTGTCTAGGAATCCAGTATATTTGTTGTACTCCTGGTAAAGCACCAGAGCCATAGGCTTCTGCAGGGAACTATTCTGGCTCCCAGTACAAGTCTGAGGTGTGAATTAGTTTGACTCAGGCTCTATCCACTACGACTTGTATCCCACGCACTGGAGAGCAATGTAGTCATCATTTTAATGAGATACACATGAGAAAAAGAGATACTCTCAACCATTGGTTGCAGGAATATGAGACTGCAGACATCCCACATCTGTGTTAGTATGACAATAAGAGAGTACTTATAAGACTTAGAAAGGTACAGTAAATCTAGATAAGACTGGTATGCATAATGCTCTTCTGTTCTTTTCTGTTATTTCCTCATTTCCCAGAGAACATCAGTTCAATTAACAGGCTTATGTGATCGACTGGAGAGAGTAAGGGAAGCAAGTGATATGCATGCAGCAGACAAGAAGTGTTACTGTAGCACTAAAAGTTAAAGATAGCTTTTTGGTCTTTTGTAGAGCTGTATCAAACTGAGCATGAATATCACAACTGTATAGGCAAGTATGCATGAATTAGTCTGTAGGACAAACCAATTATAAGAGGCCAATATTAGACTGTAGTCAAAGGTTGTGGGTTCAAATACCATGCTTTCCAACTACGCAATACTGTTATTTCTTCAATAATATTTACATTAAATTAAAAACTCTATACCAGTGGCACAAATGCCCTACAATAAACTGTAATCTGTGTAATTGGAACATGCATGTGTGCAATATATGCACATTTCAAGGATTACTTTCAGCAATTTGTAGTATAGTGTGTATCTGTTGGGATGTATACTTTAATGAAATATGTCAAATAAAAGAGTTGTATAATTGTGTTAATGCATTTTATGTCACATATGATGGTACTAATTTTAATTCTTTTTTTTCTCTCACCCCAACTCTTATTTCTCTTTTTTATTTTTTATTATGTGTCATCAAAATGTCTCCATGTCACCCATGTGTACCACATCACTAAATACTACACAACACAGAGATGTAGGCCAGCCACAGTGGATCAGCCTGCACCCACTCCACTGCCTCCAGCATAGATGCCTAAGCATATCTGGGAGTCAACCTGGCAGCACTGCCTCTGCTTCCCCTGCTGTACATGTGCCTCAGGTATTACTGCCCCAAAAGTTGTTGTAGTAGCACCATCTGGGAGCAGTAGTATAGATGATTTCATCTCCTGCAGGTAGTTGTGAGGGATGGTGTGTAGGGTCATAAACCATGCCACTATTGTATGCCTACACCTGATGGAGAGGCTGCTCTCCCCTCATGGTCCATAGGAGGAGGAGATGACAATGACTCCAACTGCCAGTTGAGTAAGGGGACAGTGATAACAGTCCAGTGGGTGTGAACTCAATTCTCACTGTCTCCAAGCTTGATGTCCATTGACCTGCATTGTCCCCTCCCTCAACCCAATCATGGTGCCTCCCAACGTATTGTGTCCATCACTGTCCCTGTCTCATGTCTTGTTTGTCTTGTTTGCATTTGCTTCCTCACCTACCCAATTTACCTAGCCCAGACATACCTATTTCCCTTACACATCAGTCCTTGCCTACTGAATTAAAAAAAAAAGGGGGCACTAGTTCCACAAAAAAAAGTGTTACATACATAGCTATCCATTTTTCACACGTGTCTTCTTGATATATTTGTCTCCGTCCAACTGGCTGTACAACATGACTGTGTTGTCACCCCTCTTTGTGGAGGTGACAGTCCAAATTCAGTTAATAGTCTGCACATATTTTCAATTCACAAAGTTAAAGAAATGAATAACTATAGTTCTTTTCTAATTCCCTCCTCTACATTCCTGTATTGCTTTCCCTTTGTTCTTCCCCTGCTTGCTCCCCATTTCAACACTTTCCAGTCTACCCCATTTTATCACCTATAATCTGATCAAAAAATAGAATCGCACACAACACACACAAGTAGCAGAAAAGGCAATGAATCTATTAACTTTTTGGCCTCTATGCTTGTGGGGAATTTCTCATCACACACCAATGCACAGCAACAGTGAGTGGTGGTAAAATGTGGGTATCTCAGTGCAATGCCTCTTAACCCTGCTGGGTTATACCAGCACACAGCAACACATGTACTATGAAGAATTTATGTGATTGCATTATCAATCTTTATTTAAAAGTCTTTAAAGTATTAAATGCACCTGGATTCGAACCCAGTATCATCTGGACTCAAAAAGAAATGTATCAATGCATTTACATCAGCTGTCCCAGAGCAAGTTAAGCAGCAGGTGGGTTTCATAGACTCAGCACTAACCCTCAGACATTTTGCAGTGTGGCTCGCTTTTGCGCACTGTTTAACTATGCATGGATTGTATTGAAATTTGTATCTTGCATTCGCAAACACTTTGCTAACCATTGTGCAAACCCACTGCTCGCCAAAATATGGAAAAGTAAATATTATTATGTAGTACTACTGTTTATTGTTTATTTCCTGTCTATGACATGAAATTACATACTACCGACATTAATATCAAATGTTATGTGATATGCAATGCACATCAATCTGGTAACATGCAGAACTAGAACTATTGACCCATAAGCCTAAAAAGCCTTATCTTCAAACCTAGGGAAGTGATCAACATGGACCATATCCATTGGGGACATAGGTGTCTTTCAACACACTTGACCCAACCCATTTTGGTTCTGTTAAGGGTATGTTTTGCTTATTAAAAATTGTAGACTTCTTTGATAATGACCCCTAAGACCTGAATGAGGGATAACAGAACATACCACTATGTGGATTTATCCAAGCCTTTGATGCTATTCCCCATTCAGGCATCATAGAGAAACTGTCCCAACAGGGGATTAACCCATACATTGCTAGATGGATATGCAACTGGCTCACTGACAGAACACACATTGTCAAGGTTGGGGACTGCACCTCCACCACTAGACCACCTACCACTGGAATACCACAAGGATCTGTGCTGGACCCTCAACTGTTTGGGAACTATTTCTCTGAAGTCTAGGAAAAGATAGATGGCCTGTGGCTTACCAAGTTTGCAGATGACTGTCAACTAGACACAGTCATATAGAGTCCCCCAACTATGTTAACATATTACAGAAGTGGCTTTTACAGAGAAATGATTGGTGCCAAACTCACGGGCTGAACCTTAAAGCAAAAAATGCCTCATTGCCCCCTTTGGCAATGAAGTACCCCTGCTAATTATGACATACATAGCACCCCTCTAAGCTAAAACATAGTGTTGTGAGGCTTGGTAGTATATGCTGATAGCAATCTGCACTTCAGTCACTATGTGTCCATAGTAGTGAGACACACATTCTACACTGCACACCTCATAAATAATGCCATCACATCCAAAACTAGGGAAGTCATAGCTCTGCTGTACTCTACCCTTACCAGGCAACTAATTGAGTACAATGCTCCCTTCTGTTTGTACCTCACCAGGCACATGCAGCAAATGGACAAAACACAGAGGTTTGTGACTCAGAGAATCCAGGGCCTCCAAAACATGACAAACATGGAAATACTTAAAGAACAGTCACTGTACTCAGTATCATGCAGGCTGCTAAGACATGACCTATGCCTGGCCTACAGACTAGTCTCAGACCCTGCCCTACTGAAAATCAAATGGGACAAGAATAATTTGCTCCAGGAATCTCAGCCTAGCCTGTGACATAAACAGAACATGCATCTTCCAGTGTTTAACACTTCTGTCTAATATGCTACCACTGCATGTAAAGCATTACTCCTCATTGACCCTATTCAAGCTCAATCTTGACAAATGTATGGGTGATTGTAAATTCACCAGGCTTATATCATTTTGTCGAAGACTTATTTTGCTGAACATTTATTCATTGAACATTATCCATCGAACACCATATCAATGATCGGTTATATCATTCAAACTTTTTCCTAGTGAAAAAAGCTAGTTGGCCATGAGAGCAATCATAACAAAAACAACATTGTTTTAAAGTTCCCAAGGTGGGGGACTTCACCCCCACTGCCCCCCAATTATATATACCAATTTCAATATTGCACTACTTTGAAGAAAAGGGCAAATTTGCAACAACAGCCAGCTAACTCCCTTCCCTGTAAAAACGTTTTGATGATATAACCATCACTGAAATGGTGTTTGATGGATAAAGTTTGATGAATAAACATTCAATAAAGTACATCTTCAGAAAAATGATACAGACCCAAATTCACCCCTGGGGTGGCATCTATATCCATCATGGATAGGGCAAGTCAGTGCTGATCACAACATTTCTCTGCTAACAATGACCAACTAACTATGCTCAATAACACTTGTACTTTTACACAGCTAGGCTTGTAAACACCCTAGAGCCATTAGACTAGTTTCTACCTATGAACCTATGAAGCTATGAACCTATGCAGGCCTCCCAACATCTTCTCTCCAACATGCCCTACTGATGTCATCCACTATCAGTTAACCTGCAGTGTTGTTAAATTCAGACTTGTGTTGTGGCACTTGTGTAAAGTACTGAGTTCTGCAGTCTGTGTACTTAGATAGGTAGAGGTTCTGTTCTTACTTCAGTCATCTATGTGTGTGTGTGTGTGTGTGTGTGTGTGTGTGTGGGTCGAGTCCAAAGAGCAGAAGTGCATATCTTATAATTACTGCTCTAATCCCATGGATTGACAGTATTTTGATAGTTGCACATGCTTATACATCCATTCCATGCAGGCCTCCTAACATCTTCTCTCCAGCATGCACTGCTGATGTCATCCACTATAAGTTGACCTGCAGTCTTATGAAAGTTTGACTTATGCCATGGAGCTTGAATAAAGTAATGAGTTTTGTAGGCTGTGTACCTAGGTAGGGTTTCTATTCTCACTGCCATCAACCATGCGTGTGTGTGCTCTTGTGTTACATTATAGAGAGCTTTTTGCACCAGGATGTGGGACACTATTACCATATTCTCCTCAACAAATGCTGCTGATGTTATCAGCTATAAAGTGTTGTCAGAGACTCTTCAAATCAGATTTGAGAAATGGTACTTGCCTTAAATTCAGCGATCTGTAGTCTGTATACATAGGTAGGGGTTCTATTCTCACTGCAGTCAAGTGTGTGTGTGTGTGTGTGTGTGTGTGTGTGTGTGTGTGTGTGTGTGTGTGTGTGTGTACTCTTGCTTGACATTATAGAAACCCTTTTACACCAGCATGTGGGACACTGTTATTACCATATTTTCTTCAACAGACACTGCTGATGTCATCAGCTATAAAGTGTTGTCTGAAGCACTCAAAGTTAGACTTGAGTTTTGATGCTTGCGTAGATTACTGAGTTCTCTATTCTGTGTGATAGGTAGGGGTTCTGTACTCACTGTAATCAAGTGTGTGTGTGTGTGTGTGTGTGTGTGTGTGTGTGTGTGTGTGTGTCTGTGTGTGTCTGTGTGTGTGTGTGTGTGTGTGTGTGTGTGTGTGTGTGTGTGTGTGTGTGTGTGTGTGTGTGTGTGTGTGTGTCACTAGCCCGAACAGCAGAAGTGTATATCCTACAGTTACTATACCAATCCCATGGATTGATAGTATTTTGATACTTACACATGCCTACACATACATTTAATGCAGGCCTCTTAACATTTTCTCTCCAACATACTCTGCTGATGTCATCCACTATAAGTTGACCTGCAGTCTTGTAAAGTTCAGACTTGTGCCATGACACTTGTGCAAAGCACTGAGTTTTGTATTCTGTGTACTTAGATAGGTAGGGGTTCCTATCTCATTACACTCACTTCGGTGTGTGTGTGTGTGTGTGTGTGTGTGTGTGTGTGTGTGTGTGTGTGTGTGTGTGTGTGTGTGTGCGTGTGTGTGTGGTTGTGCTCTTGCTTGACATTACAGAGAGACTTTTACATTACATGTCATCAGATATAAAGTGTTGCCTGAGACACTCCAAGTCAGAGCTGAGCTGTGGCACTTGCCTTAAATACAGAGATCTGTAGTTTGTGTACTTTGATAGGTAGGGACTCTATTCTCACTGCAGTCAACTGGGTGGAGATGTTTCTGCTCTTGCTTGACATAACATAGAGCCTTTTACACCAGCATATGGGGCACTGTTATTACCATATTTCCCGAACAAACACTGCTGATGTCATCAGCTATATCTGATTTGTGGATATGCACTATTCCCACCAGGACAGGATCACAGACTGGCCTGGAGGACAGGCAGAAGTCACCTCATCCTACACAATACAGATTACAGTGACATGGCTTTCAGTCTATCCAAATACATCATGACATGGTTTGTAGGCCTTGTCCTTTGCTGGTGAGAAACCCCTGTGGTGTCTCCAGCTGCTACATGTGTCTGGTGAGGTATATGCAAAAGATAGCATTATACTCTATCAGTGTTCTGATGAGGATTCAGTACAGTCCTCTGAATATGATGGTGTGATCTATGATGTTTCACAGCATAGGCTTTCAATACCAGTGTGGATACTTGATGGTTGAAGTTCAGATTGATATCTACATGTGTTCCCAGTGCTAGCATCACTGGGTTTCAGCAGAGCAGAACTGTTGTCAATAGTGTAATTAGTATGGAATTCTACTTTTCAGAAGGACAACATAAAGATATATTTCTGCATTTGTAGACTATGTGGCTTTGTTAGTAATAATGTGTGTGTTTTAGCCCCTCCTGTAGTATGTTATCATCATAGGTGGACTCAATGATTGCATCCAGTATGCAAGAATCAGAAAACACGTTAAACCAAAGGCCATATACTTTAGACTGAACTGTTGAGAAATAGATTCCAAACAGTAAAGGATGAAGGACAAATCTCTGGGGTACACCAATGGTGACAGCTGTACTGGTACAAGTTGATTCACCAACTTTCACAGTATGTATTCTGCCAGTAAGCTAAATGGTTACCCATCTAGTGACATGAGGTTTAATCTCCAGCTGGGAGACTTTCTCAATGATCCCTCCATTAGGGATTGTGTTCAGACCCAACGCCAGTTGAGGATAGCCAGTATGCACTGTCTTATTTATATCCAGGCCTATCACACAAAATCAATCACCTGTCACATGACTCGTCACATACACCTTCCTGATATGATTTAATACACAATACAACAGACCCTCCACACAGACTATGTTCCTGTAGGAGGGTGTTTTCAACATGCATCCTTGTGAGTTGGAGGGGGCAGTACCTGATGCATGCATATATAGATATAGCCTGACTCTCCTTATCTGTGAAGTAGACCAATATGCCATGATATGCTTTTTCTAAATGGACACTAGTTATATCCTGGCTGTGTGCAACAGACCTGTGTGAGTTATTAATGCTACATCATGGCTGTTACATCTGTTAGATGTCCTCCAAGAGATCATCGAGAGCATGCATGATGACACTATCATCCTTCTGAACATAACAAGCCGAAAGCATTTGACACAAATCCACACTGAAGTATTCACTCAACACTGTCAGACATGACCATATTCACCTATATCACCAGGTTGGTAGACCAGTATATCACATGCATGGCATTTCAATATGTTGACAAGTGTGAAGTGACATATATCTCAGGTCTAGTGATCAGATCTGTACATCAAGGCTGTCTGCTATGCCCATTCCTGTCCATTATTTAAGTGATGGACATCACAAATTACATACACATCCTGTGTCCAAACAGCTGCCTGAAGGACTACAAATTGTGGGCAATCATTGACTCCAATTGTAATATTAGTATAATACAGACAGTATCAACACACACCAAAGATTGCTGCCACAGCCATGAGAACACCTGCATTGGCAAGAAAACATGGGGATTTGTTATGTCAGGAAAATAAACATACAACCCAAGTATAATGTGGGCATCACACCCTATAATCAGACCAATAGATATCTGACCTGTGTCCTGGTGTAGACGGTAAGTGGAACATCCACCAGCATGTGGTCACAGTGCTAACTACTCCCTTGTATGTAACATAAGTACTGAGTAGGTAAAGGACATCCACATCAGACACCACAACACCTCCAAGTTCCCACTCTTCATCACACCAGTAACTGAGTCCAGTGCACACTGATGTGTAACTGAAATGTACCACCTTTGTCACAGTGAGCTGTCACACAGCTTATTGACCATATTTAGGTATTCTTTTTGTGGCATAAACATTACTGGCTGATGGGGCAGAACCCCCATTCAGTTGTTACACCAAATACATGTGTGCTACTTGTTCTGGTGATGCACACAGTACACACATAGGTGTTTAACAGCATTAATGGCATGGATAACATTCCTGACAGTGTGGATTGTGCCATGCAAACCAGTCAACTAGCCTGTATTAATCATAATTACACATACAGGTATAGCAGTGTCTTTCCTAACATCTCCAACAGATGTTATAGTGCCAGGACAGTGTGTGTGATTCCCCTCATAGAGTGTAGAAATATCATAATAGTTGTACAAGTGTGTTTGTGCAGAATCATCTCTGATCACTCTAAAATCACATATGTTATGTCAGAGTCATGGGATTACTGGTGGTATTATTCTGATATTATTCATGATTGTGGTTGCCCCTTTTAATATTTTTTGCATGAGTCTTTACCTGAGTCACAGGTGTTAAAGGTCTCTGCTGAGATTACACTCATATTCAGACAAATCAATTTGCACAGCTTCACAATATGCACCCTACCCCAATTGTATGTCAGATCCCTGACCGATGCTGTGATGTCCCCACTCTGGACCAGTAATCAAGGAACCTGAATCCTCACCACTGACACTGGAGAAAGACGTTCACTTGGAATACAAATGGATACACCCAGTATTTCCAGATGCAGACCTCTCAGCATCAAGCACAATTTCCCTTAAGAGCACACAGGGACCCTACTCTGGGGTCTGGCTTTCTCTATCTGTCTCCCTCCAGGTCCCAAATAAGACTCCCCACTGGTACAGCTGTAGGGTTATGTCCTCAGCTGAGTGTCCAAGCCAAGTCCTCCAACACCATCTCTGTGAAACCAGTGCTTCGTGTCCCTGCCCCAAGTAGTTAACACACACACTGTCTGAGATTTAATTTTGACACAAATACACACACACACACACACACACACACACACACACACACACACACACACACACACACACACACACACACACACACCACATGCCTGGGAAAGGCTGGAACAGATTTACTAGCTATGCCACTTTCTGTCCAGACTATACAGTAGTTTCACTGCCCCCAGTCAGTTACTATAAGGCTCCTAAATGGGTATTCAGTTATGAGCTACCATACATATCTGGAGCTTTTCTAAGATCTGTTGCATCATTTGGGAGCCATAAAACAATAAAACCATTCCACTCTTCCTACAAGAGCTACAAACTGTTCTCTAGTACAGGCATTGTGTATCTTGCTCCCTTCAAAACTGTGAGATAACATCTTTATGGCTTAACCCATAAAGTAATTTAATTTCAAGAATATTTTTTTCAAATTCAGGTGGATTAGCCTCTTCTCTGCCATTATATGCTGTTACAATGTATACATTTAAACAGTTACAATAACGTATATAGATTTAATTTCTGTCCAACAAGAACCACTGTTGATATTTTTAACACAAGCAACTTTACAAATACATTTTTAAACACAAGCAACTGTACAAATCAGTTTGATACACAAATGAATGACATATAATTCTTTACAAAATTCCAGTTAGCTGTGCTGGCATATGTTATACATCTACTGCCCTAATTCTCCTGGCATGGCTGGCAATACCTCCTATTATCACAGATGTCCTCTGCATTATTCATGTAAGGATGATTATCTCGCACAGACATCCTCCCCATTGTTATTCCACCTTGTGTGACAGTCACATAATACACATTTTCACTGTGCAGTCCATACTGTACCATATTGATATGTGATTGGTGTTGCTGCTACAACCGTCTTCCATTGACATGCCCTCATCTGCTGTACATTAGGTTGTCACACTTGAGCTCTTTCCCTGTGTTTATTCCGCCAATTCATCTGTGTGTCCCTATTCAATACACACACTCCCCCTGAGTGTTTATTTTACATGGCAGTCCATGTACCCTTACAAATTATTTACAATTCAGTACAGAATGCCAGAAATGAGATTTCACAATACTCTGTACTGTAGATACACTGTCCTGTACTGTGTTTGGACAATATACTTAACATTTATACCTCTCAACTATCCAGATTTTCACAGAATGTCCAGATGTGTTCTTTATCAAATTTGTGGCTTTCTGCCATATCACTGGGATAATCTCAGAACTGGTGTGACTCAATAATTACCTACATTTGAGTTTCAGACTTCAAATCCTTCAAATTATGTATCTTAACACAAGCCCCTGGTTATTCTAGCACATTTATATAGGGCAAAAATGTCAAATAAGTCCATATTTCTGGATCATTGTCTCATCGTGATGATTGTCTTGGACCAGATGTCTTGTGCTAAAAGATTGAGGGCTATCTGTGAAGCCCTGGTGATCATTGTGGCATTCCATGGTAAAGTGCAGTACTTCAGTGCTCTGATTTAAACAGGAGTGCTATCCAAGTTTGCTTACATGGTTTCCTGGCCAGCAGCACTGTTGCTCTCCATGAAACCTTGTTTATTTTATTTAAATGCAGTGCGTGGCATGAATATGCAATGAGCCCTGCTGCTCATGGCACATAATCACATACACAGATAACTCCATGCAGGTTTTGCACAAAGCCTACACGGAATTTCTTGAACCCCCTAATTTATTTGTAGTGCCTTTTCAATACATTTTTGTTCACTACAGCCCTACTGTATGCAGTATTTATGCAACTTTGGAATCTACAGCACATGGTCTTTTGGGTTAATATAAGTAGTGGATTTCAGTCCCCCACATTACAGCTGGAAGTAGTGACAGTGAAAATGGCCTGTGGGAGGGAGTATAAAATGGCTTATCTACAGGTCATTGAAGCATTAGTGGTAGAGTGGCTTTAGATCACAAATTTAATCTTGTGGTGAGTTTCAATGCAATCTATTGTATGGTCTGCACACTTTCAAAGAAATGTGGCCTTATCTCCACTGTTGTGCAACCAAAGAGCTGGTATATATAATTTATGGGGTCTGCCCCACATGAGTTGTCCAGGATGGTTTTCACACTGCAAAAACATTGCTTTGTGTGCTTTTGGCTCACCATTTTTACTTTGCAATTTTCAGAAAATGGTGAATCAAAAACATATGTTTCTATTATGCATAGATAAACTGTAAAATACTGCCTAAACATTCAATAGGTGGGAATCACAGCCTGTTGAGTGGATAATGCTATCATAGAAATAGGGTGCAGGTCTTAACACCTTATTCATCGATTTGTAGAAAGTGCCTACGGCAAGATGAAGAGCAAAGGATTACACTATATATACCTGACGTGACCTACACCATGGAGAAGGCAGTTCTTTCTTTTGGCTCATTTGCACAGAGTAATTTGCCAGTATCCTTTATCCAATACAGGTTAGTGAGGAAGCAGGGCTTAACAAGCCATTCCATGAGTTCATCGACCCTTGGTGTTGGTTGATTGTCAAACTTTAATACACTCCATAACTTCATAAGTCATCACAGAACTGGACTGGTTTATTCAATGTTTTCTTTCTTTCTTTTCAGCATTATCCAAATTTCATCCATATGGCTTTATTTTGCAGCCTCTAGGATTCCATGGGGTTTTAGAATATTTTTCCCAGCGTAGTTTCTATATGATGAGTGATCAGGCATCACTAATGAAGGGTAAAAAGGTGTCTGGGAATATAGGTTCAAATAATATGGAACGTGACAGGAATAATTTGTTTTTTGTCACTAAATACACAGTGTTTTCAGAACAATTTAGGCAATTAGTGAAGTATCATTGGAATATTCTGGAAAAAGTAGATATCTTAATATAAAAGAAAGTGGATTCCCCATGTTTTCCTACACCAGAGGAAGAAATGTAAAGGATTTTATAGTCCATGGGAGATTGCACTTCACTGTTATGGATGTAACTTTAGGAATTTCCACACAGGGCACTTTCCCATGTGGAGGGTGCTGCTGTTGCAAGCATATTGTAAAAATTTGATAAAATTACTGGAAAGAAATTTACTACCAAAGGTATATATTTTTGTGACAGTAGAGGAATAGTCTATGGATTAAGCTGTTCTTGTAATAAAGTGCACATAGGAGAAAGTAAAAGATCATTTGGGGACAGGTTTAAAGAACATCTGAAGGAGATCAGAAAAAATAAGGAAGAAAATCCAGTAACCCTGCACTTTAAAGAAGTACATAATAGTGATATGAGTAATTTAAAAGCAACAGTTTTAGGACAGGTTAAATCAGATTATGGTTTAAATATAAAAAGTAAGTTATGGAACATGGAATCAGTTATAATTTTAAAGTTTAATACTTTAGCACCAACAGGGTTAAATAGAGAATGCCACTGGAAGTGTTTTCTTTAATTAACATTGGCATTAAGTGGATTTAATTAAGCTAGTGTTAATTGAATGTAAGATATAAAGCAAACTCTGGTCCAAATGGAGAAAAACTAAAGACCCAACTGATCACCTAAAGTTTAAACAAAGTCGTAACACCACTAAAAAATCCATAATCCTGGACAAAAAAAAAAAACTACTACCTCAAAATTCAACAAAACCAACAAAACAATCCTCAAAAGTTCTGGTCCGGTATCAACAAATTGCTCCACCCAGGACAATCCAAAACACCTACCCCCTCTAACCTAAGCCAAACCCTTCCCGACCAAATTGCCGACACCTTTAATAACTTTTTTTCTGAAACAGTTCAGTCTCTAGCAACTACCTTAACTACTATTAACACCACTAAATTTCCCACACCAACCAACTTACCCCAGTCTTTTAACCTTCAACCTATTCAAACATCTTTAATCCACTCCTTGCTTCTTAAACTTAAACCATGTACTCCATCAGCAGACCTTCTCCCACCTGAATTCCTGCAAATTGCAGCTGGTGTACTTGCCTACCCTATTTCTATCCTAATAAACAGAACTATCTCTGAATCTTATGTACCATCCATCTGGAAAATCTCCTACAGCATCCCTCTGCATAAGGGAGGTACCTCAAATGAGTTATCAAACTTCCGCCCAATAGCCCTTCTCTCTCCCCTTGCAAAGATTATGGAGAGATGTATTCACCGGCAATTACTTCAGTACCTCCTACAAAACAACCTACTAGTTGACTGCCAACACGGTTTCAGGCCACGCCATAATAGTACCACTACAGTTCCTCTATCCTTTATAGACTGCATTAATAAAAACAGGAATTCAAACCTTCATCTTCTGCACTCTTCTTAGACCTCTCAAAGGCCTTTGACATGGTTAATCTCCAACTATTGATAAGTATACTCGAATCACTCTCCCTTGATCATCAACTAATAAAATGGTTCCAATCCTACCTAGAAAACAGAAAACAAGCTGTCCTGTGGGAAAACAATCTATCTTCTTAGCTTTCTATCACCTTTGGTGTCCCTCAAGGATCCATTCTTGGACCTCTCCTGTTCACAATTTTCATTAATGATCTAAAAACTTCCCTTCCCCAAAATACATGCATACAATATGCAGATGATTCAACTTTGATATGTGCTGCATCCTCCCCTGCAAAATTACATACTAACATGCAAACAGTCTTTACTGTAGTTGAAAATTGGTTCCATCGAAGATGTCTCCACCTCAACCCAAAAAAATCTAAATTACTACTATTTACTCCCACACAGAAGTCCCCCTCAATCAATTTCATAGTAAAATCTAACGATGGCACAGAAATAGCCCCTGAAACTACCACAAAACTCCTTGGTGTAATAATAGATAACCATCTCAACTTTGACACACACATTAACTCAACTATTAAATCAGTAAATAGAAAACTTGGATTCCTCTACAGAATCAGACCATTTCTTACAGAGTCAGCAAAGATCTCAATTGCCCAAACCCACCTCATCTCCACCCTACTCTACGCCTCACCTATCTATACAAATCTATCCCAAAGCAACCTAAATAAACTAGCAACAGCCTACAACAACATAGCCAAATTTGCCACTGGTGCCCCTTTCTGTACTCACCATTGCCTTAATCTTAAACTTCTAGGATGGCTGGAAGTACAAAACCAACTAGCTTACCAGCAACTCATTTTTATTCACAAGATTTTACATCATCCTACAAATACTCCCATACTATATAGCCCAGTTAATTCTTATAAAAACCTTCCTACCCTAAGATCTGCTAAAAAGCTACAAGTTGCTACCACTAAATCCTTTAATAAATCTGGGGACTGCCTATTCTCAAATGCAGTTGGCAATACCTGGAACAAACTTCCAACTGAAATAACATCCCTTACCTCCACCATCCTTTTTAAGAAAAAAACTGAAAAACTTCATTAAAACCAAATGGCTTTGCCCCTGCTCCAAGCCAGACTGATACTCGCATCTTCTTTTTTTTACTCCCTAATCTACTTCTTTTTGCTGAGATTTCTCTACCTTCTATATATGACATGATTAAACATTTTTCTCTCTTCTAACTCCCACTGTGCTTTGTGAATTTTTTATGTCCTATTTTGTGTTTTTTTCTTTCCTCTTTTTCTTTCTTTCCTCTATATACTCACATATTTAAGTGTATGTGTGTATTTATATGTATATGTGTGTGTGTATATATATATATATATATATATATATATATATATATATATATATATGTATATATATATATATATATATATATATATATATATATATATATATATATATATATATATATATATATATATATATATATATACTTTCCTAAATAGTAGTGGAGGATTTATTTATAATTATTGCTGCTAATCAATTGTATACTGTCATTATCATTTTTTCTGTATATGATGGACTATGTAATTTTTTTTTATATATATATTTCAACTGTTCTGGTGGACTATTTTGTATATATATATATATATATATATATATATATATATATATATATTCTTTCTTTGTAATGACTCTGAGCTTTTCTCCTCGGGCCTCTACTGAAAATGGACATATATCCAGTTAGACTAGCCTGGTCACCAAATGTTAAATAAATAAATAAATAAATAAATGATGCTAGAACAAAAAAAGTATACTCTGTAACGGCTTTCAGCCGAGTTGCTAGAGAAAGAATTATTGTGTCTGTTTATTGTGGGCTGTATTTTAGTACAAGGCAGAGCATTTACTGAACATTTTATTGGACTGTGTGCTGCTTGAGTGTTTTAATAAAAATTGAAGGTAATCCTGGCTTTTTTCCTTGGATTGTGGTTCTACATGGTTTTACTCAATGTTTTCTTTTTTTCTTTTCAGCATTATCCATATTTCATCAATATGGCTTATTTTGCAGCCTCTAGGATTCCATGGGGTTTTAGAATCATTTTTTCCCAGCGTAGTTTCTATATGATGAATGATCAGGGAGTTTCATCCAAATAGATCAAAAAAAATGTCCTTGTTTCTTACAAAAAATAGACAGACTTCTTGTTTTTAAGTTTTGCAGAGTACGTTTTCAACTACTATTTGAATGGTCAGTAGCTTCCACTGCTGCTTATGGCTAACCACTTCTGATTTTAAAATACATCTATGTGCTATATTTGTTTGTGATGTCTTTTTCTAATTGTCTCACTTTATGATTCATCTCATTCAGTGTTTCATAGGTATCATAAGGATCAAGCCATTTGGTTAGAACCTTGTTCTCACTGCTGGGGACTATGTACAAGACTCTGTCCCCTACCTGGAACTCTTGATGATGGACATTCCAACTATATACACCTTGTTGATTGAGTTGTGCTCCCTAACAATGTGCAAACAGATGAATTCTTTAATTCAGACTGTCATAATTCTCTAACACAAATTTGAAAGGGGTTTCTTCCACTTTCCCAAATTTCCTTAACTGTGTACAATACTCTCCCGGGCATCAATCATATAGTTGTTCAAAGGGACTAAAGTTTGTTGAAGCTTATGAAACCTCCTTCATGGAACACCTTAAGGGTAGAAGCTGATTACAGTTTTTTTCCATCGGTTTCCACTAGTTTTTTCAGCAGGGACTGTGAGATTGTATTGAATCTTTTCATTAACCAATCGCTTTTTGGATGGTAAACTGAACTCCTGAGTTATTTAACCTAAAAACTTTGGCAGAGATACCTTAAAATCTTCTACATAAATGGTGTGTCCTGGTCAGTCAGGATTTCCCTTAGTATTGCTACCCCTCAAAAAAACAGTAGTGCTACCTCTATAGAAATGGTCTTGGAGTTTACTTTTCAAAAGGCAACAATTACATGGAACTGAGCAGCATAATCATATAGCAGAATGTATTGTTATCTGTTAGTAGATTTGATCATGGATCCTTTTCATAAAGTCTAGATTAGGTGCTTTTTTTCTGACATTCTGGACAGATGGCACAGTGGTTTTCTATTTCATTCATTACACCAGACCAGTAGAAACAAATAGAAACCAGTAGAAACAAGCCAACACTCAGATTTGTTTAGTCTATGCTAAAGTGACCACATAAAATATGGCCATGTGACATTTTCATTACTGGTGCCAGCATATAGCTTCTTCCTTCTCATTTTCTAACTTATAGATTAGGCCATTGTGTACCTCAAAATATGGATAGGTTATAGGGAGCCTACTGAGAATCTTCCCTTACTAGCCTAGAGATGTTTTGTCAGACTGACATAGGGACTTATCTTTCCCTTGAGCTTTATTAAAATTGAATTGACTAGTTGGAAGCTCATACAGATTGAGTCCTCAAACACAGTTGTCTCAGCAGGTAGATGCCACATTTTCCTGTGCTACTGCAGCAGGAATTGTGATTTCTATATCCTATTCCTCTCTGAGGAAAAGTAACTCCCGTGTTCCAGAAAACCTTCCTTACTTTCCATTACTCTCTCTATCTAGCATTTGGGTCTGTTTTAGAAGACTGAAGATGCATTCTTTTGAATGTGTTTTGGTTGAACGTAAAAAGCTAAAAACGCAAAATATCAAAGTAGCTGTTAAGCTAATTCTTTCCCTGGAAAGAATTTGCTTGACCACTTCTGTACTTTGCCATTTTTGGCACTGTATTGTGGTCTTGGAGTTGGTATCTTTAAGTAGGGGGTGTGGGAGGATATATTAAATCACCGAACGCTTAAAAAAGTGAACGGTGCTTGATCGATGCTATGTAAGCGAAAGCTTACAATGTCGAAGTGTCAGAACAGCAATTTTTTTCCAAGGGAAAAAAAATCGCTGTTCCAACAAAAAAAAAAATAAAAATCAATTTCAAATATTACATTAAGTGGGGGGCTTCACCCCCACACCACCCAATGGGGGGGCTGTGCCCCCATACTTAAATATACCAACTTCAAGACCGCACTACAGTGGCAAAAATGGTAACGTAACAAAGCGGCCAAGCAAATTCTTTCCCAGGGAAAGAATTTGCTTAACAGATGCTTTGATATTTTGCGTTTTCAGCCTTTTAAGTTCAACCAAGACACATTCGAAAGAATGCATCTTCAGTCTTCTAATATAGACCCTCATTATCAGGATTTTCCCAAGACAATCTACTGTGATAAGTTATGTCTTCTCCTGTTGGGACACTTTCTGAGGTGATGTCAGCTTCTTTGTCACCTATGGGGCTCTCTATTTGTGTCCTGGTGGGAGTAGGAGTCCCACACCATGTTATTGTCTCCATACCACTCTCTCCAGAACTTTATAAACAAAGGGAAGTCTTTTCCTGTGATTACTTCATGGTTAAGATAAAACACTATAGCTACCTGATGGAGACTTTTCCAAACTGAGTTTGTATTTCTGCTTAAATTACTGAGTGGGGCCTTATTTTTCCATGTATACAGCTGAATTACATGGGCCTGGGAGTGGGACTCTTTTTTTATACAACATACTGGGTCTTGGCTAAAGTAGTCATGCTTTAGGAATCCAGGATTCCATGCCCATCTATAATTAGTGTGTATTTCTTCATTTTGATGCAATTACAGAAGGAAGCTTTAATTAACCTTGCTTTGCCTTGGTCAAGTTCCAAAGCCTCAGCTTCCTATTTCACATCCTGGGTTGCCTAAAAAGGAATTTCTTGCCTACCTTCACTGTAATAATTTGTAATGTGGCCCTGTTTCTACATCTAAAACACTGGACAGTAGACAAATTACCCCTTGGCTTGGATCCAGATCTTTCAGCTATTAAATGTATGTTATAACGCTCTCTCTATTAGTGTCACAAAACTGTCTGCATTCTACTGGTTAGCCTGACATACCCAGCATTTAATGATAAATGGGTTTTGCACTTCTGAACCTATTTCTAGCACAGTCTCTTCAC
>NC_056734.1:869159384-869334384 GCF_019279795.1 Protopterus annectens
GTACAATGACTATGCCTTGTATATCCTTGCTTTCACATTTTATATTGTTTTGGAATCTGCTCATCACATATGTTGCATAGAGTTTGCAGTATCTGTGGATCATGTATGAGCAAATAAGTCTAGAATTATGTTTTACACTTCAGTATATTTAGTCCAGATATTTGAGAAATTGCAGACAACAGATGACCCCATCCTCTGTGTTAGGAAAATCATTAAAAAAGAAAAATTTATTTATTTGAATGCCAATTTAATTTGTCTTTGTTACATATTATGAAAGGGGGTTGGCATTAATTGTAAATCATGTAGGGTAAATATTACAACTCTCTATGTAAGTGTTTTTAACATTCGTTATCTCAGTGTCTTAGTTAGAATTGTATTTCATTTTGAAGTAAATATAAAATAAAATGGTTCATCTGCCAATATTTTCTTTATTTAGTATTTTCAACCATAATGTTCTAATAATTTAGTTGCAACAACAAATGCGATACTCTGTCGAGTCAAGTGAACTGTGACAGTTATTTTTTCTAGATACAGTCTTCAAAGAACTTAATTTATTTGAATAGTCTGGCATTCACTGTGAGAAGAATGAAAAAGAATGCAAAACCACAATATATGTTCTACATTAAAAATTCATAAGTGTCTTTTCTTTTCTTTTTTTCTTTTCATCTAAGATAAACAGTGTGATGAAGCTTCAATATTTTTATAGAAGTTCACGCATCATTAAGAATTGCTAATGTCCTGAATTCCTATGTTTTCAGATCACTGCCGTAATGAACTATGAATTCCATATTTATTATTAACTGCCATGCGATATTTTTCTTAGACATGTTAAACTTTGTCCAGGATTACTTGATTGTCTAAATATTTCTGGAGTCTGAATCATACTGTTTAATTTTGAAAGAGATAAATATTAACATCACTATTTCTAAAATATTTACTTTTTTTGACTATGTCTGCTGCTTCTTCACACTATCCAAACCCAAGAAAGTTTTGAAGGGAAATACATCCTTCTTAGCAGATGACAGCATATGCTTTGATCATCTTCATTTCTAATTTTCAGACTTTTGCTGTCTGTCCTAGCAAGTAAATTGGTTTTTGAGAGTCTGTCTTGTGAGAAAGTACTTTAGGTCAGGCAGACCTATATTTTAAAGAATGGGCAATTAAGGTTTTAAGTCTTTGCCAATGCAGTGGCTAATTAGTAGTTGTGTTGGCTAACCTACCTTTTGTCACAACCTGCTATGCTGAGTACTGAAACAGTGATGCAAGAAGATTGCCTGCTTCTTGTTGTCAATCTTTTAGTGCTGATTATGTCACATATTGTAAGCCTGCTTATGGACTGGTGGACTCTAAATGTGTGTGTCCTCAGAGATGGTACATAGAAAGATGGGGACTGAGGGTGGGATTATCTCCATGTCAGGAGTGCAGGTGTGGTCTGCTCTCAAGAAATAAAAACAGGCTTTTATGTTTTCTTTGACACTGCTCATTGTTTTGAGCTTGTAATCTTTAAAGGATTTTGACTTTTAGTTTTGAGTAATTGTATATGTCAATTAAATAACATATTGTTGTTCATAGTGGACACATCTCTTTTATACATGATCTACATCCTTTCTATATCTTGAAAATAAATTCCAGACTGTATTTTATCTGCTTCAGCATCCCACATAATTGCAGTTCATACACACCTCCACCTTTTCCAAACTGATTTTCTTTTTCTTTACACTTGCAATGGATTCTGAAAGAGAGAACAGTACCTTTAATATTTCAACATATAGAAGTCTATGAAACTGTTCTTTTTTTACTTTGTCTTGTTGCTGCTGTGAACCAAAATCAGCATTAGATGTTCTTTCATTTAATAAAGTATTTATCAGCAAATAAGTTAATATACCGGAAATGGCAGGAACATATGTACTGCTCAACTATATTTATACTAGAGATACTCCCCTCAACACTTAGATCCACCCGCTCTGTAACCTTCTTCAAGACATCTCTGAAATAACACCTCTCCTCATCTTGGCTGTACACATGTGCTAACACCACATTTCATATAACCTAACTTCAACCATCACAACTATTCTCATCCCTACTCTACTACTCTGGCATCCTCCTTTCACATCCACTTGTCTTTTAACTTACTCTGCCTCTCCAGCCTATCCACTTCCCTCTTCTACTAACCCTCATTGTCCTGCCATTGAGCCCTCCTGTTTACTTCTTTCCTTCTTAACCCTTACAGACCTATCATTGAATCAGGCGAGACATTCAGGTACTCTCGCAGTCTACCTTAATATCATACCACTACTTATATCTGCAACAGTATCCACCAACTTTGCTGATTCCTGTAACAGGACTCATATAGGCTATTGCTTAGCTATTACTCCTCCTAAACGTGTGAAAAGTTTATGTACCTAGGCTCTAATTAATTCCTATATCTGCTTTGCACCCACTGCATGAAGTGTCCTATATAAATTTTGCTAGTTGAAAACTACTCATATGGAATGTTTTCATGTATATACTCTATACTGCTTGTGTAATATCTTTGATTACTTATGTACTGTTTTTTCATCAATTGTACAAGCTGCCAATAATATGTCCTAAATCTCTTTATTAATATAAATTCTGTATTGTAAGGGAAATGTCTCATATGTGGAGCATTTCTCCCCCGGGACAGAAAATGGGCACTTTTGGTCTAGCTGGACCATCCCGGCAAACAAATACAAATAAATAAATAAATAAAGGTGAATGTCTTGTTATTTTCAGTTTAAAGTCATTGTTATTCAATATCCAGGTATTCTGTAGAATTTAATTACGAAATAGATGCTCTTTGTCATGGCATTTACGTGCTTATCCTTATTTAACACTTACTAAAAATATTTTTTTAGTCACTATTGTAACATTACAAATGCTAAATAGTATATGAGGAAATACAAGCTATTTTGCTTCAATTTTTGGTGTGTGGGTAGGATACATAAAGATAAGAATTCTATAAATATATTCAAATTAGCTTTGGATAGTAAAAAATTGGAGAAGGATTACACCAAAAGCTACAATAACACATGGCAAATGTAATTTACATGGAATTGTAAGTAGCTTATATGTTACTGAAGTACAGTTATCTTGTAAACATATATTCATGAAGGAAGTATAAAGTTGTTTCCAAAATAAGTCAATGTGATCTCAAACTTATTTTCTAACTCTTTTCTCCCTAACACACCCTTTGTAAGTGTACATCAAAGTGACAAGAGTGTTAAGCACTTAAATGTTTCACACACTAAAGCAAATGAGTCACACTTGCAAGCCATTAGCTAGCCTCGCTTCTCAATAATTGCTCTTGTACTGCTAATGCATGTGCATGGTCGTAGGGTATTAGCACCTGCTAATGCAGGTGCATGATCACTTCTGTGTCTCTTCTCGACAGTGGCACAGGAAAACAACTTTCTTGGGTGGCATAAGCCAGGGAACCTTGTTGGCTAGGATTACATAGGCCCTTTGGGCCGATAGCCTAGAACCTACCTATGAACCTATGAACCTATGGTATTGTACAAGTCCTCACACCATGTTTACCTCTCCAGACCTTCAAGAAGATTGAGTGATTCATGAATGATAATGAACTGACACCTGACTTACCTATTCACCATGTACAGACGAACTAATATGCCCAATATAAGCACAAGCTGGATCTAAGGAACTTGTATCATAGTAGGGAAGACTTCTTGGATTCACCAACTTAAGATACTGCTGTTTGACTTAAAGTGCAGTCATCACATTGTTTTTGGAGAAATTTGTTAAAATTCCTGTCTAGGCACATTATGTTATTTACAAGTAATGCTTACATAGTTATGTTATTATTTGTTTTAGAAAATTGAATGATATCTGCACCTTACCATTTTGTATTGAAAATGAAGACATTGCAGTTGGATTCAAACTGTTCTCATTTAATGTTACATACCTTTATAGTAAAATTTTTCTGAGGATGTGAACACATTTAAGAAAGTTCTATTACCAATACATGCCTGCAATTCCACCTGTGTCCCTGCTGGACAGGAGCATTGGGTGCTGTCTTGTCTAGATATGAGCTAAACTCTTGGCTAGACTTATAATGGCCCCAGGGTCAATAGCCTAGCAACTTCCTATGATTCTATGATCCTATGATTCAATGTGAACATTATATCTTAACCAATTTTAACCAAAAAACATCTGTTATCCCATCAGAAGTTGTGTTCTTTACTTATGTGTTTGCTGGTGTAAGGTATGGGGAATGCTTGTTTCCTAGATGGCCTTTGAGTTTAATTACTTAACTGAGTGCTGTCCAACTTGTTACAGTTTATACCCTGCCTTCTAACATTTAATTGGTAGCAAACTGCTGCAATGCAACAAGCAGTTGCTGCAGTTTAAACCACACATGGAGTGCTACGGTGCTCAGGTTTGACTGCAAATGCAATACTGACCTTCAAAAGTTGGTATTGCATTAAAGTAAGAGATATCAGGATTGGCTGGTGCTTGTATCCCCAACACTTTGCACCTGGGGCATTCTTACTCTGCTGTAGCTAAGCTATTGCAAGGATGCCAGGGTGCAATTCTACCAAAAAGTGTTTTAACTGTGTTTCTGCAGACCCAAACATGGTGAAAATTTTCTTGGCCATACTACCTCATGCACACAGATATACACACACACACACACACACACACACACACACACACACACACACACATAGACACACACATATAAATCATTAATATGGAATGATTTAGGATTGTTGCTATGGGCCCTGACAATGCATGTTAACCTAATTTCTCACTGTAAGACATACACATGTGTGCAGCCAGACAGACACACACACCTCCACTTCTTTGATGTCAGGCTTACCCTCCTGTAACCCCCACCCAATCCACTCTGTGCAAGTGATGATGACTGTGCTCTGCCCTTCGCACATTTCTTGGTGAATTAGGGTTGCCTATATCTGATGCAGAGTGGAGAGCCAATGCTTACTTCATCAGATGTTTTCTTTAATCAAAGGTGTAATGAATTGCCCTTTTTACTATTCTGCTCATATTTAAATAATTATTATGTTAGCCGTGATACTCATTGTAGTTGAAGTAGTGGTCTTAGTAATGCAGTCCTATTAGTTAGGAATTATATGCTTGATCAGCACCTTGTGGAAATGATGCCAAGTTTGTGCTGGTCACTGCTGGGGGTGTCTAAGTTGGGTAACATTTATGCACGATGCACAGTATTGGGCAGACCAATCATATCTATTAGGTCAATACATATTTCTTAACTTATATATTTGGTGGCATAGTCTCTAATTTTTGTATTGTGTATTAATTTATACTTTCTATTTCTTAGGGATGTATACGTATCCTTGCTTATTCACCTGTGTCATTGATTGTGAAATTTGATTTAAAATTGTGGGTGTTGTTTTGACACAGGCCTGCTTTGGCTTAATGTATAGATTGTGTACAATTAGTTCTGCGAAAAGTAATTTTATATAAATTTTAACAGATTACTATTTATTTTGCCTGTACCACTCATGAGTTAATGTTGATATTCCTGTACAGCTGAGCCATGTTTCATCTTACTGACATGCAATACTTACATATGAGGGTGATCACATTTCTCTCTTCTTTACAGGTTCATCACTTACTTTGGTTAATGCTGCACAGCTGCTGCAAGTTGTCTCTTCTGGGGTTGAGGCTGTCTGATGCTCACAGAACACAACTATTACATGACAAAAAGTAAACACGGAACTCAGAACACGTATATATGAGCATTTATACAGGATTAAGAAATGTGATCCTAAAAATGCCTTAAGCAAACACATTATGGATAAGGGTAATGAGCACACATTCAGATTTGCTATTATTGATCAGGTGGACATGACTGATAGAGGTGGGAATTGGAAAGTTTATTTAGCTTGGGTAGAAAGTAAATGGCAGATAAGTTTAGATGCCACGACCCCCCCCCCCAGGACTGAACGATAGTATTAGCTTAAAACCTTTTTTATTATTAGATTAGTAGGGACAGTACATAAGTACATCTTAATTGCATACTGTAGTAGTTTATATTGCATTAGCACTCAGTTTTTTTACAAGTTAGGATATGATTTTTATTAGGCATTTTAATTCTGCTTTGTTATTATACATGTTTTTAGTAATTATTTGTGAAAATTTATATATTTATTTAAGCTATATGAGTTTTACATTAGTATTAAATTGTTTTTTGGTGCCAAAAGTGATATAAATATGGAGTAACTGATGTTTTCATTGGTTCTGATGAAGTCTGGGGCATACCAGATGAAAGTGCTTAACCTTTAGCAACTGTAGTTCTGTGTTTAGATTTTTCCTGTGACTATTTCAATAAACCTGTGTTTTTGGATATCATTTTGGGTTCTCACTTTGTTCGAGTCCTTGGATCTGTTTGGGCCGTTTGGATGACAAAAAGTAAAGGCTGATAATTTTGCATGCACCACAGTTACTTATTGTATGTGCATAGTGAGTGGGTACATGATCCCAGGACACTTAGCCTGGGCCATAACATATTGTGCATGACTCCGTATGCTTGGATAATCTCCAGCCGATGGTTCATCATTGGACTCCTTGTCTGTGTCTGCGTGCCCTACTGGCCCTGCCTGTGGTGGTGAGAACTGTAGTTTTTGGCCTTGTTATCCCTGTTCGAACTGTTTGCAAACAATAATATTATATAACATGGCACAGACTGTCAGTATTTTGTCCGAGTTGGCTGGGTCATACTGCTTGGCACCTCCAGATGCATTCAGACATCTGAACCATGACTTGAGCAAGCTAAGTACACTCCCTATAATATTTCTAGTTTGATCATGTGCATTGCTGTAACCCTGCTATGCTAGGTTGAGTGGGTTTCTCATGGGTGTCATGAGACAAGGTTCTGGTGCATAACCTGCATCCTCCACTAGATGCCCTAGTAGAAAGTCATTCCTAGAAAACCTTATATATAGGTTTTCAGTGTGCTACATATGTGAGTCATGAAAACTGCTAGGGTTACCTGAACACACATTATAGATGATGCATTGAGCATTAGAGACCACCTGACATTTGATAGAGTGATATCCTTTTCTGTTGATGTATCTCCTTCCCTCTTCACCAAGTGGGGCTTTTATTTCAATGTGTGTGTGCAAGCTATTGTTGCCAGAACTTCAGAGAAATGTGCTGTGGCATAGAAATGTTACATGGTGGAACCTGTCTCATCTGGGGTACATTTAAACTAGATATGCTATATTGCTTGTTGTAGCATTACATTGAGAAATTGGTGTAATATTCTTGAAGCAGAGACCTCTGACACCCCTGATATATCCCCTGTGGGTCTCCGAAAAGTGCTTGTAGCTAGTATATGTAATGCCACACATACCTTAGTTTCCACTGGATGAGCTCTCCATGATTTCCCCAGACCCCTATATAAGGGCAGTAGAGGTAGACTATTTTCTCTGCCCTGTTCACCCTGCAGCACTCTAATATTTCATTATCATGAAGTCTATGATAGGTCAAACATGGCTTGAACACTCTTCTCCTAGGCCAAGGTCTGACAGCAACAGCACTTTGTGTTAAAGCCTGTTGCACTTACAGGTTAATGACAGCAGTAGCAAAACCTATATTTTCTGAGTATGTTCATGGCTGTATTCCAAAGATCTTTGGAATTGAGGCCAAAAGGGAGCATGGTATGTACACATGGAGTTTATACATTCCTGAATCACCATGCCATGTTGATGTACTTCATTAGCATGTAATTCACCTATGTATGCCTTCATTAGCATACCCTGCTGCTTACCCTTGTTTTGCAATTGGGCAAAATGGTTAAATCTGATTAATGAATATGAAACAGTAGGCTCATTGTGCACATGCACTTAGCACAAAGTGTAGGCTTTTTTGAATTCTGGAAACTGATTACTTAAAAAAATACATCTGCTATAGTGACATACTGCTATGAGAGCAATTTTATTTAACTATCAGAACTAGTGTTACTAGATTCAGTGGTCATAAGCCCTACCTTTCTTCAATCAAATGCTGTGGTTCCTCCTCTACATTTATTGTTGCTATAGTGAATTCTCTCAATGGAGTAGTTTCAAATTAAGATTATTAATGATTATTAATGTATGTCAATAATCTAGATGTTAAGCATATAATAGTCATGAGATAACTTTAGAATGATTTTTGAAACTATGGGAAAAGTCTTATGAACATTTCTTACAAATCTGCATGACAAAACCCAAAGGTATATGCTTCTTTTTTACATTCCATCTATTTATTTACATGAGACTGATGGTTCTGGTACTGAATAGATTAAATTTAACCATTTATGAGTTGTGATAAACATTTATTTATTTATATATTTGACATTTGTTGACTGGGTTAGTCCAGCTGGGCCGGAGCTCTTTTTCAGTGGAGACCCAGGGAGAAAAGCTCTACATACATATCAACATGACTAATGAAGTACGTATACATAATACATAGCTACATTAACAATAGTTACTAAGGGTAAAAAATTAACCTGAGTTTACAATAATAGACAAGAGAATACAAATAAATAATAATAACAATAGGTACATCAAAGTGGAATATACAAATTTACATACATCAGCAGAATTTACATTCATCATCAGTACAGGTACCGCCTTTATCATTCTTATAAGAAAAGCGCAGTCCGGGTCTGAACTGTTTGCAAACAGCTAAAGTTAACTTTGAGTATGTGTCTACTTGTTTGAGCCAATATTCATTTTTCCCCTGGAGAGCACTCTGCTTTGGCTTGTAAGCAATCCCACCCACACACACACACACACACACACTCATCTTCCACTTTCTCTCTTATTCTCTTCTGTTAGCAAATAGTATCTATAACTGATCAACAATGTGTGTTTGTTAATTTAAACTGAGACCACAGTAGCCTACTGATACAAGGTTATCCTGTTTTTCCACCTAAGAAATGGTTAAGAAATGACTTACAGTTTCAGAGCAGCCATTGGTCAATTGTGATTGTTTCTTAAACACAAACTTTTCTTTGCTTTGGCTCATTAGCAGCAGTACAAAGATCTGCCTGCTCACACCCTTGTTCTCTCCTCCCCCTTCCCTGTTTATTACCTTAAGACATTCCCAAAGTTAATAAATATTACCTGTGGCAGGCACCATTTTTTAAAACTACAACCACCCTTGTCACTATCATATGTTCATTTATCAGTTAACTCTGTTACCTGATTGTTTCCAGCCCACTCATAAGAGCAACTAACAGGGTTTCTACCCACTTCGCTCCCCACCCTGCCCCCTATTCCCTCCCGCCCCCAGTGGTCCCACCTTTATTACACTCACAAGCCCCTCCCATCTTTCCAATAGCCAACCACAGCACTAACCCAACACTACCTCTTCCATCTTCCCACTACTATCACACCTCCTCAACTAACATGTACAAGCATACCTTACCTATGCTCACTGCATGCACTCTCCTTGCATATCTTACATCCTACCAAAGCTCCATCATTCCCCCACTCAACCACTACCAGTGTACTACTACTCACACCACCACTCATGTCTCACTCTCACTCAGATGCCCTCTCACCAACTCAAGAACCATCCCTATGCACCCCCACATATCCTACCAACTATATTACTCAAACATAAAGCATCCCTACAACTTAACATAGTAACCCTCCCACCATACCTATTACCCACAGAGCACAATCATAAAGTTTCCCTTATAAACAAACACATTCAAAAACTGAGAAAACTAATAACCTCATGCATATCAAAACTAGCCCCAAGTGGAGACATCCACCCCAACCCTGGCCCTACCATCTCCAACCCCAATCCTCATAATCAGACTAGAAACCTGAAATTCTCACATATTACAGCCAATAGAAAGCCAAATGACTTTCTTCTACTAAGCCTAAATATTAGAAGTATATCCAAGAAAGTCCATGAACTCCATGCCACCATAGACTTGTACTCCCCAGATATAGTCATCCTGACAGAAACCCGGCTAAAACCTCACATTACCAGTGAGCAAATACTCCCTACAGGTTACGGCATACTAAGAGAAGACCGGCTACACAAGAAAGGAGGCGGTGTAGCTATAATATTTAAACAGCATCTAAACATCCAGATCTTAAAATCATCAGCTCCACAAATAGGCAATAAAGAAATAATATATACTAACCTCAAAATAAACCAAAAAAAAACATAAACATAATTAGATGCTACTTCCCACCTGGCCAAAACATCCCTCCACTAGAAAACCTCCTCAGCTGATCTACCCACCATCTCCCCCAAGAAACAATCATTTTAGGTGATTCCAATATTGACTGGCAATCCTGTTCTGGCAACCATCCAACCCATCATATAAACCGTCATGGCTTCACCCAACTAGTCCAGTTGCCAACCAGGATAAATAAAAACTCCAGCAAGCACACTACCCTGGATTGGATACTAGTCAGTAAGAGCCCACAGTCATATATAACAGGCTGCTTATCAGATAGCCTCAGTGATCACTCCCCAACATTCCTACTCAAAAAATACCTATACCAAGCTAAACCTGACATCTACCATCAAATACATAAAAAACTAAACTTTAACCCACTCACATTCATCTCATCCTTCAAAGAATGTTACTGGCATCCTCTAAAGTACCTCAGTCTAGATGACGCAGTTGAATTTTTTAATACTACCTTCCTGAGCATCCTTAATTACCATGCCCCCATAAGACTTTCCAGAACCAAAGCACAACCCTCCCCATGGCTACAGAAAACCATTAAGTCAGAAATGAAAAACAGGGATAAAGCCTGGGAGCACTGGTGCAAAACCAAACCCCCCTAAACTAGACAGAAATTCCTAGAACTCCACAATAGAGTCAAAAAGCTAATAAAACAGGACAAATTCCAATACTACCAGTCTGCCCTAGACTCCTCACAACACAGCCCCAAACAGTTCTGGTCCTCCATAAACTCCATCCTCTACCCAGGCAAAGTCAGTACCCCTCCTCCTAACATCCCTCACTCCTCAGAAAATATTGCTACCTCATTCAACGCACACTTCACACAAGCCATACTATCACTAGCTAAACAACACAACCCCCCTCCCCTCCAACCCACACCTTCAACTAATAATCTCCCTACTGCCTTCTCTTTTTCTCCTGTACCTACCTCCAACATAAAAAAATTCTTAACTAAACTTAAGCCCACCAAATTAGCAGCAGACAAACTCCCAAGCGAATACCTACAAATCGCAGCTGATGCTCTGGCCTACCCAGTATCCATCTTGATTAACCGATCTCTGTCAAAAAGTTACGTTCCCACACTGTGGAAAGTATCACATATAATTCCCCTCTACAAAGGTGGACCCTCCACAGAACTAACCATTTACTGCCCCATAGCTATTCTCTCTCCACTCTCCAAAATACTAGAGAGATGAATACACTCTCAGGTCTCAGACTACCTCCTTACTAACAACCTCCTTTCCAATACTCAGCATGGTTTCTGACCAAACCATAGCACCACCACTACCTTACTCTCCTTTACTAACACTATCCTTCAGCATAAAAACAATGGCTATCTCTCCTCTGCTACTTTCCTAGACCTATCTAAAGCATTTGACATGGTCCCACACAAACAATTTATCTCTGTCCTCAATAACTTATCCTTCTCACAATCAGTCACCAACTGGTTTCAGAGTTACCTGTCTGACCGCCAACAATCCATTGTATGGCAGAATGACATATCTCCCCAACTGCCAGTCACCATAGGGGTTCCCCAAGGATCCATCCTTGGACCTCTACTCTTCTCTGTTTTCACCAATAATTTAGCCTCTGCCACCAAACATGGCACACTCATACAATACGCAGATGACTCAACCATCATCTGCTCAGCCCAGTCCCTAACCAAACTGCAAAAAGTCACACAGGAAGCCTTTTCCTCTGTTGAAACCTGGTTATCCAATGCCCAATTAATACTCAACCCAAACAAAACTAAACTACTCATCTTCCAACCCACCAAACATACTCAAAACAACTCTCACTTTAACATCACAGCAAAAGACAACACCACTATATACCCAACTGAACACACTAAATCGCTAGAAGTGGAAATAGACAATAAACTAAAATTTAACATTCACATATCCATGACCATAAAAAAAGTCCACAAAAAAACAGGTGCGTTATACAGAAATAAGCAACTTCTCACCAAAGCAGCAAAGATTTCAATAGCAAATTCCTACCTTATCTCCCGCTACTTTATGCCTCTCCAATATATACCAACCTAAGGCAATGCGATCTAAACAAGCTAGAGACCTGCTACAACAAAATCGCCAAATTCACCACAGGGGCATCCTACCATAGTCACCACTGTCTCTCACTTGCTGAACTGGGCTGGCTTGAACTCCCTCACCTCCTTCAATGGTATCAACTCTCACTCACCCACAAACTAGTAAACCATCCACTAAATGTCCCATCCCTCCAGAATCTACTCCAACCCTATTGTACCACCAGACCACTAAGATCCAGCAACAAAAATCACTAAAGCCAATAACTCTGCTGGTGAAGCACTATTCTCTTGCACCATAGCCAAATTATGGAACTCCCTTCCACCCACAATTACCTCCATACTATCATGCACCCACTTCAAAACTTTACTAAAAGCACATCTAAAAACATGCTGGCTATGCCCTTGCAAGTCCCCCTCTTAATATCACCCACCCCATCCAGCCACTACCTTTCTTTCCACTCCACTAACTACCTTGATTATAGCAAGCTCAGATGCTCATAAGCCTAGTACTTATTATACAGCAGGAACTTATTTGTTAATGTCTGTTATGTACTTCACAGATAAAGATTCTAGTTGTCTACTGATGTACTATATTCTTCATCTGTAAATATGTTGTAAGTAATTGCTATGTTAAAATGTTAATCACTATTTAATCCAATGTAACTACTGTCTGTTTATTTTAACTGTGGAGCTTTTCTCCCAGGGCCTCCACTGAAAATGGACCTACGTCCAGTCGGACACTCCCGGTCAACAAATGTAAATACAATAAAATAAAATAAATACAGCTAAAAATCTGCAGAGGGTAGAACTAGTAAGGGTAATGTAGTGAAACACTAGTGGAAAAGAAGGGGAGTGAGCAGGTATGTGTGTAGAAGATGAGTGTGAGGAAAGAAGGCAGAGAGGAATAAGGTCAATACTATTTTAATGACCGCCTCCCAAACTGAAACTCGAATAAGAAAATATATGATAGTTTTGGTCAGCTTTATAAGATAAAAAATCTGTTCAATAGAAATTTGGATGTTGATAGGAACTCCTCATTTGATTATAATTTAATGACAAACTCTGATTGTGGACAGGTTCTTTCAAAAAATAAAAGTTGTTATTCTGTTGTATTGCACTGTATAATACATTTGCAATGCTTTGTATTTTTGCATTTTATATATATCTTCCTGGAAACCCATCTTTTGAAAGCAGTTTTAAGAATGCCATTTGAATTTTGGTGTACATGCTGTATCATAAGCAATTCCATCAACATACAATCTGTTAGTGTATTTTATTTCAGGACTACAGATATGAGTTCTCTTTTACAACAGAAAATTTCAGTTTGCAAGAAAAGTAGATCTTGATTTGTAAACTTTATAGTTATTTTATTGTCTAAATTATTTATGCCTGTTCAATATAATATTAGATAAAGGACTGTTGAAAAAATTATTCCCGGGATTCATGAAGCTTGGCGCAAGGCCGGCGTAAGGCTTGCGCCATCCGTGCGGCGTATATATGGAGTAGTCGTGCCATATGCATATTAATGAAGGCGTGCAGCTGCCACAGCCACATGCATAGGAAACGTGCGTGAGTGCATGGGGCATAACGAAGTTGCGCATGGAGGCGTGTCAATGTTGGCTGTCGATGAGCAACCTAAACTGCTGAATATTATATTCTGCCTGCAATAGTAATAGCACCTATCAGTGTCCGTGGATACTGAAACGTATGCAAAGCATGCAAGATAGTCCCTGCAAACAGAAAATGAAGAATCAAACACAAATGCACGGTAGGGAATAACGGGTCTCTACCCTTGAACAAATGACATGAAAACCGTGTGCCCGTAGTCCAACAGAGTGTTGATAGCTATACCATGTGGAAGTGAAACGTATCATATGTTAGCGCGCCGCCAGTAGGTACATCCAGCCCAATGGAGAGGGTCACCAGCTGTGAGGGAGGGAACATAGCTGTGCAGATGTGTCCATAAAAAAATACACGAGGAGAAATGTAGATATATGTAGTGACCATATGTCTGAATCATATCCCACAAGGCATGTAATAGTCACATACAAAAGGTATGTTCGTATTTCACATACCAAATGTGATAGGAAATAGCATACGCATGTAAACAAAACAGAAGGAGCATATAAACAGCTATAACAATATGGACACATGTAGGCCGAAAGGAACCGTATGATCCGTACCGTCGACTAAGATTACCACCTGTCCCACTTTGCAAGCGACAGTCCCTCTGTGGGCAGATGTGTCCTGACACATACATGTAAAAATGGCAAATGTCCAGAGAATATAGGACATAATTATTCCATAGACATCATGTAATAGTTGCATTAAACATATTTCACTGAACGTATATTACATAAATGGCATAAGAAACAGAATAAGACACCAAAATGCTACAAGAATAAGCTTAGATATATGCAAGAATTGTAAGTTCTATCTGCTGAACTAACCGTGGGTATGTGTCGGCCTGTAAAATATGCTGTGTTCACCACAAATGTCACACTGTGGCCAATTGAAAAGGTGGAAACACAACCATCGACTGTAGGGAGGCATTATCCACAACAGTCAGACATGTGTAAGGAATAGCTTGGACATAGGAAAAGGTGCCATCCTACCAATGAGTACAACAGGCTGGCAAAATCCGGAAGTCAGCTGTATAATACGAATGTGTATGTGACACAGTCGAACGGGTAGTACCCGGATATACCAACCAAGTAATGAAAGTGAAGTATGGGCGTGTACCTATGTGCGTGAGGTATAGCATGTGGAAAGCAAACATGGCAGGGTAGTCCACACAACCATAAAGGTACCCGACACATGTAGGGTAGTCAATGTGTAACTCTGGCCGTGTCATGGGCCAACAACCAAAGTAGTGCTCTATGGGGTGTGATGAATTTGCGTGTGAGGGGTGGGTGGTTAATGGTAAAATCCTCAAAGGCAATACTGTGTCATATGCAGAAAAGGTGAACCGGAGGTGTACGAGGGGGCAGTGGGTGAAGTGCAAAGAAACACACCCACATGTAGAAACAGCTGCAAGACAAGCAGACAGACCATAGTGTAGAACACAATCCCACAAACATATGAATATGGAAATGTGCGAGACAAATGTATAGATACGTCACCATCACATACCCACAGATGGGTCCTGATGGAACTGGCCATAACAAACGCAACACACCTGGATGCATAATGGCCTACCCAGCATACCCTCCACACCACACAACCTGCCTCCATACCAGAACGTCCACCAAATCCAGCCATACTTGGTCCACTGGTTTGTTGCAGACACAGCTACACACAGTGAACCCTACACATATGTAGTAGGTATTGTCACCCTAGGCAGTGTCAGGATTGCAAACCATGTATCCCCTGCATGTAAAACCCCCTGCGCGTTTTTGTAAAGCCACAAATATCTTCGTTATCTGACTTGTTTTGATCTTGCCCAATTTTTGGGATATTCCTCATGGGATAACCAACCTGTGTAAATAGTAGAATGGGTATAAAGACATGATGTCCAATCCTGTAGCTATCTGGACACAAGTCAGAACGTGCAGTGGAAGTCCATGACACTGTCCAGCCCTAAGTGGGCATGCATAACCTACTACCCAGGATAAAACACCTTCCTGTGACGCACGTGTCCAGACACTAATAGGAGGGAGAATATAATGCACACATTTGCATAGTGGCAAACGGCATGAGGGTGAGGAAGACACTGACATAAACAGGTCAACCCTGATCAAGTGTGAGGGACACTGACTGTGTGCAGGCATGACCAACCATACCTGTCAACCTGTGTGAGCAAGATATCTGGACAGAGCCATGAATACAAGTGAGACAAAGGTCCAAAAACAGGAACAATCTGTAAAGATAGCTCTTAGAAACATAGACATATGATAGAATAACAGTTTGCACATTGGCATTAATGTCCGGAGTATGAAGTCTGAAACCCAGCTGTCTGTCAGCACGTTCTGACTGCAGTCTTTAATGCTTAGCTACTGCTGTGCCAGAACACAACAGCGTATTACAGAGGTCCGTACCATACCACCCAACTGTCCAGATATTCGCAGAATGGCTAGGGTTACCACCTGTCCCACTTTGCGAGTAACAGTCCCTCTGTAGGCAGTTGTGTCCTGTGAAAAAAATCAAGACATAGCAAATGTCCTGAGATTTTAGGACAAAGTTATTTCCTAAGATTCTTTAATAGTTGCCTAAAGCAGTTATTTTATATATGAAACTTCTATATGTTATGTGAAGTAGCATAAGCAATTCAAATGTTACTAGAATAAGCTATTATTTGTGCAAAAAAGGTTAAGTTCTGTACTATGCATGGCTGTAGGTATGTTTTGTCCTGGAAAATCTGACATTTCTACAGAACATGTCCCACTTTGGGCATTTGAAAAGGTGGCAACCCTAAGAATGACCAGAGGTTTGCCTCATATTGTTGTTGTGTGCCTCCGACAGTCTGCACCAGTGTGGTAAATAACTGAGGATTGACGTCACTAAATAATGAGAAATATCCTGAGTTTAAGACTCCACATCCTTCAGAAAAGTCATGCTAATGCAAAACCCAGTATTCTATCAACGTTCTAAGCTTGTAAGAGCAATCATTAAAATGTGTCCCTAACTGTCCCCCCATCGTGTAGGTTTTGCACAGTATTGGTGTTCTAAGAGGTTGAGAGGTATGGTCCATACATATTTACAGTAACAACCCTTCACATTTGTGTAATGTACAACTGCATACCTGTAGTCACTTCATGTCCAAAATAATAATCCCCGTATGACTGTATATAGGTAATAGTCAAATGTGAATGGGAACATCCCTCACCGTGGAGTATAGACTGTAACAACCCCACCCATAATATGTATTGCCAACAGAATAAGCTGCTGACAGGTGCCCAAACACCTGTGTCTATAAACACAGGTAAAACTTCATAATAGGGAAAAACTCCCTGTCCATATGCTTCGTCTGACATTTGAACTCGGCCACGAAAGTTCCGTTCACCAGGTGGACACACCTAAACCAGATCACTACATGAACACCCTGACAATCAAAGACCTGTATGTGCCTGGACTATATGCCTTGGTGTTCTGCATATCCTCGGAGTGATTAACAATGCAGTTGGGGTCCACAGCAGTAGGCAATAGGGAATGTGTAATATGTAGTACCGCGTTTTTTCCAGCAGGAGAATGGATGTCTGTGTTGTAGGTGAAGCTGTGAGGCGTATGTTGATGTAGCTAAGTACTATGGGTATGCATATCAATGAGGGAGAACACCAATAGAATAGTGGTTCTGGCATCTGGCCAACGTGAATGCAGTCCTGGTTGACCTACGACCACTGCACATATAACTAGAAAGTGTAATGAATGTGTTCGTGCTGTACACACATTTAAATATGTAGAGGTGAACGTGTGTTTCGCAGCAGTCCGTAAACTGGAATACAGATATGTAACTGTTATGGTCAGAATTATGAAAGTTCACATAAGCACAAATATCTATGAAACATATGTAGCCCACAATAAGGATATGCAAGTGTGCCTGCACGTGTGTAATCCGCTCACAGCATTGCAAATGAATGCTGTTTTCTCCACGTTCTATGTACATGGCTCATACCTGTTAACCCCGTAAAGTACGAAACCGGACAAAGCCATAAAAACAACTGGTACAAATAGGGACAACCCACAGATATCGCCCTAACAAACATAGAAAGTGGATATAATAACAGGTGTGTCACTAGCATGGATTCTCTGAAGGGTATGAAGTCGTAACCTGAAATGTTTGTCATTATTTACCAACATCAGTCTTTAATGATATGCCACTAAATTGCCAGACAGACACAAGGTTATGAAAAATGGACCAAAGATAAGAGGCAAACAGCTGTACATGCAGCGAAAATCTGTACAGTTGAAAGGTATGATATGGATATATATATATATATATATATATATATACACATATATCCTGAGACATAAACCAAAGCAAATTATGAAATGAGGAATGTACAGACATATGTATATATGTACATATATACATATATATATATATATATATATATATATATATATATATATATATATATATATATATATATATATATATATATATATACATATATATATATATATATATATATATATATATATATATATATATATATTGAAAATAACCCCGTACCGAACCACAAAAACCACTGTGGCAATAAACCAATATAAAAAGTCAATCCAAAACGTCGCCACAGTAGTCACCAGGCTACTAAACGTTTCTTTCAATTCTCAGTACCCAGATCTTATACAAGATAAAAGCCAGGAATCAAAAATACTGCAACAGTATAACAAGGTTTCTTATAAGTCAAATCACGAGTAGTTAATCCAAGGAAATTTTTTATTATTCGTTAGCGCTTTCACCTTTCGGCTTCTTCAGACAATACATACTCTATTGGTCATTCAAATTTAAATAACACCTATTCAAAACTGACTGGTCAATGACCTAAAACATTCATTCCGTCACTTCCTTAATTCAAAAATACTTTCAAAAATACTTTAAAAACATTGGTTCATCTCCACTGAAGAACTTAATACTTCTTTATATAGCAATAGTAAACAGCATTAAATTCATGTATTAAATATCCGAACATTTAAAGAATCTGAAAAGCCGTCATGATGTGACTGAGTCTGTAAAGTGCACGTGCAATCATGTGAACACATTATACATATATATATATATATATATATATATATACACATACGATACATGAATAGATATATACACAACAAACATATGTCCCTGTACATATAACACATGTATATAAATAGGTCACAGTATAGCTATTATGGATAGACAGACAGACATGCATGAAAGGAGAATATACTGCTGCTTTCCAAACCATTGCCAGGAAAGTACCAGTGTGACAGGGCCTGCAAGTTCTACACGTTAAACATGAATATAGGTGTCCTTTGCAGGACCACAAAAATTGATCTCGTACAAAGTGCGAACCATCATTGATGCAAAAGACGTCACAACTGCAACTACGATATAGTTGTACATGCAACAGTAGCAGGTGCAAGGGTAATAACACATGGGTCGATAGAATGTATGACGTACGACCTGATATCCGGAGAGTGGGGAGTGCTCAGAAGAGTCCTCACACTTTATTATTGCTCACATTAAACATCTCTAATGAGTACTGTGGAGGGGTGTCAGGTATGGGAATCATGGGTATGCAGAAGTAGGCCTAGGTGTTGGTTGGCACAGATCTATTATGTACGCCCCATGGGAGTGATCAATATACCTATGTGGGTATAGCACACACCTATATTCTCCAAAAAGGTGCAACCCACATACTGGATATTGTGTAAACCATTGGGGGAAGACATAGGGACCTATATCAGTGTCATGTAGGTGATTATCATGGATGAACATGCGTACGACCAAGATGGTAACCATACCTGCCAAACTGTCAGAATAAGACAGCTGGACTAAGGCATAGTACATGAAATACAAATAGGGACTATATTAAATATACCCCAGACAAAGTCAGAACGTTGATAGAATAATGGCATAGTCAGGAATATGAATGTTATTAGAATTAGTAATCATGAAACAGAAATGTCAGCCATTATTACCTAACCGCACAGTCTGTCATGCCTTGCCAGCAATCTACCAGAAAAGCACATTATTATGACAAATGTAACAGAATCATAGGTCAAACCTCGGGGCGTTTACCCATAATGTGTACAGGTGAGAGGTATGAAGGTAACCCGTCCTAAATAAATGTACAGAACTAGTTATACTAGGTGGACAGGTGAGAAGAAAGACGTCAGGACAAATGACAAAACATGTACAAGTCAAAAGCATGTATTTCCACAAATGTGAATGACAACGTATGCCCTGTGAAAGTCAGTGTGGAAGGTTAATAGACTCAAAAGACATGTGTCCCTCAGGGTGTCATGCAGTGTCACCGATACAGTGTCCAGTCCCCATACTGCGTGAGCTCTGCCACTGACGGAAAGTGCAAATACCGGCGTACACATAAGGTACATGATAGAATAATTAGTGTGGATAAGCACCTGTTGGCCTGTGTGAAGAATATAACCCTCTGGGTTGGTGTGTCCTGCAATAGGAATGTAATGGCATCTGCCCTGTGATGGCGCCATATATTGTGTGTATTGGTGTAAGAAAATTGATATCCTGTATCCGAAACATACCTCACAACTGTACAGAGTCTAGCAGAATGTGCAGATGTTTGCCTCATATGTTTGGTGTGTTCCTCTTAAAATCTGTACCTGTCTGGCAAATACCTGAGAACTGACATCATTAAATAATGACAAACATTTGAGTTTAAGACCCCAAATCCCTCAGAAAAGTCATACTAATGCAAAACCTATTATACTGTCAACTATCTACGTTTGTAAGAGCAATATTTAAAATCTTCCCCTATTTGTCCCCCCATTATGTTAGGCTTTGTACAGATGTTTTGCTCTAGGAGGTTGAGAGGTATGATCAGAAACAGATACATGTCTGAGGAAACAGCATTATCGACCGCAAGATAACACAGAAAGTATGAAAAGCGCTGCAGTAGGAAGTTCAGTATTGGCCGCAGGTATGTGCTGACATGTCAAATGACACAGCAGTCTACATGAAGTACCTATAGGGCTGTCACCTTTACCAATGATGACAGTGGGACAAACCCACAGCCATGCATACACCACAAATAGACAAAGCACACAGCAAAGCCTAGGCCATGATACACGAAGCCTCCAGCGTGTATGGATTGAGTGAGAGTACAGCAAGGAAAGATGACTGCCAGGCTATTCAGCAAACACCCGTAGGGGCGTGCAAGACCACCTGAAACACGAACTTTGCACGGACAATGTTGGGATTTGCAACATACCCCATTTGTATGTGAAAGCTATGCAAATGATGTAATTACGCAATACATGACACAGTAAGCTGTCCGTGCAAGAACAGAGTTATGTGCAGAAATGTACCCGGATGTTAGGCGACTAACGTTCTGCACATTGCTAAACGGAGCAATGACAGCTGCAAATACAGTATGAATACAGTCGAAGAAGCATGCCAATGTCCAAGTCCAAGGCCAGTGGCAGTTTTGTCCATTGGATATCAATAAAACAGTAGTTGTCCTCCCCGATCTCTGGTGTGGAAGCGTAGCACAGCGCCACGAGAACGCGCTGCGCTTCAAAACAAGTCAAATATGTATAATATACATACAAAATGTAGGTTTAGTTAGATGTTAGTATGCCATGCAGATGAATGGCAAGCTGGAGGCAACATGGCTACTGCGTACTGGTTCTTATGTGTGGAAGCACTCTATCAGAGATGTAACGAAGCATTTGTAGGCGATGTGATACAAGTGAGGCTGAGGATAGTGAATCACAACATGTCATGCCATATGGGCCAAGCCTCTACAGTGTAGTGTAGGTTAAGGGGACTATTAGAGTAGAAGATAGGTGACAACATGAGTGTGTATGTATAAAACACTGTAACCTCACCGGAGCAGTGTCACATGTTTGCTGTCAGTACTCAGTGGAAGAGGCGTGTTATGAGCTATCCTAGGGAACGTCAGGAGACTGATGATGTACGCCATGGATACCATCGATGTGACCTGCAAACCTGCCTACAGTGTGTCTGCGCCTGTGCATGCCAGTAAGCCCGAGTAAGCATGTGTGTGCGCAGTTTAGCCCATGTGTGCGTGTGGAGTGTGGAAGAACGAGTAAGCTAGTGTATGAATGGTGAAGCCCGTGTATGCATTTGTAAGCATGTATACATGTGTACTACACACATCACACACGTACTGCACACTCAGACACACATGCTGCCAATACTACACACATCAGTGAAATGGCACATGGATGGAGAATACATCATCAGAATTAACAGTGCTGTAAACTATGCTACAGTGATGGCCATAGCTGCAATGCATCATGCCTGCTGATATACACCTGGAAGTAACACACTGTGTGTTAACAGCATGCTAACATCAATACAGTGGAATAAAGCCACTGTGTGCATCAGTAGCAGGTTAGTCTGATCCTGCATCAATGTTACAATTCACAGGTGGTGGCACAGGTGACATCATATGCAAAGGGTGTAGTGTTACATTTCCAGAGCTGTCATTGAGCCATCCAATGTACACGTAGGTGTGTGTGTGAGGGACAATGGTTATTGCATGGCCCAATGGTGATGCAATGGGTTTGTATATGTGATAGCCGTAGCTGTTTGTGGTAAGTGTGTGTGTCTGCATATACACATATACAGCATGTGTCAGCCATATACAGGAGGTTGTGGGACAGTCACAGACCGTACCTGCCAGGCTGTAGAGATCGCCATTACTAGCCATGGACACCCCTCCATGCATCCAACACAACCAAGTCCTGCACCTGTCAATGTATACACATACAGTCCTGGGATCTGTACCACAACCTGTAGATAAACGTGAGTCTGTAATGTTAACCTCAGTTGCATAGAATTGTCAGTTACTACATACGGATATGAGCCATACTCACACTCCAATGTAATAACCACTGCTGACTGTTGCTGAGATGTGCATACGACCATTCAAATGTGCTATGCTAACATTGTTTCCAATGCCCGTGTAATACTCAGCAACACAATAACCAGTCACTACACAATTATAACCCATGATCACTACAGCACACAGTATGTGCACTATCACAGAGCCATAGCAGATGTACATACATCCAAGGTGCTCACGTACAGATAATGCAGCACATTCAAGAGTGATAATCCCAGCATACATATCTATATACAATATATATATATATATATATATATATATATATATATATATCTATATATATATATATATATATATATATATATATATATAGATATATATATATATATATATAGCTATATATATATATATATATATATATATATATATATATATATATATGTAGATAGATACATACACACACACACACAACACACGTGGCAGGGTTGGGAGCATAACACAAACGTAACCACTGTACCACACGACAGCATTATGCAGTTACAGAATGCGCTACCATGATTAGTTGATCACAGGATTCACGCAGGCATACATCTAGCCAGCAGACAGCAGCATCAAAGGCAAAGACGCCGCACGGATGTTATGGAGAGTGAATACTGTAAAAGTAATATACTGTTGTCATGCAGCTGGAAACACACACACACACACACACACACACACACACACTTGGCAGAGCTGGGAGTCGAACATACACCTAACTACCCTATTGCACTACAGCATGATGCATTTACAGAATGCGCTACCGAGATTACTAAACACAGCAGTCCCAGAGGCAGACATCTAGGTGCATGTCATCATCCGGAAAGGCAAAGACGTCGGTAGGAAATTTCTGTGGTGTGAGGCATCTAAAAGCAAGACTGAGCCCCCAGATGGATGGGAGCATGCACGCAAGCACACACACACACACACACACACACTTGGCAGGGCTGGGAGTTGAACATACACCTAACTACCCTATCACACTACAGCATGACGCATTTACAGAACACGCTACTGAGATTACTAAACACAGCAGTCCCAGAGGCAGACATCTAGGTGCGTGTCATCATCCACAAAGGCAAAGACGTTGGTAGGAAATTTCTGTGGTCTGAGGCATCTAAAAGCAAGACTAAGTCTCCAGGCAGACGGGAGCATGCGTGCAAACACACACACACACACACACACACACACACACACACACACACACACACACACACACCCACTTGGCAGAGCTGGGAGTTGAACATACACCTAACTACCCTATCACACTACAGCATGATGCATTTACAGAATGCGCTACCGAGATTACTAAACACAGCAGTCCCAGAGGCAGACATCAAGGTGCGTGTCATCATCCATAAAGGCAAAGACGTCGGTAGGAAATTTCTGTGGTGTGAGGCATCTAAAAGCAAGACTGAGCCCCCAGATGGACAGGAGCATGCGTGCAAACACACACACACACACACACACACACACACACACACACACACACACACACACTTGGCAGGGCTGGGAGTCGAACATACACCTAACTATCCTATCACACTACAGCATGATGCATTTACAGAATGAGCTACCAAGATTACTAAACACAGCAGTCCCAGAGGCAGGCATCTAGGTGCGTGTCATCATCCGCAAAGGCAAAGATGTTGGTAGGAAATTTCTGTGGTGTGAGGCGTCTAAAAGCAAGACTGAGTCCCCAGGCTGATGGGAGCATGTGCACAAATACACACACACACACACACACACACACACACACACACACACACACACACACACACACACACACTTGGCAGGGCTGGGAGTCGAACATACACCTAACTACCCTATAACACTACAGCATGACGCATTTACAGAACGTGCTACCGAGATTACTAAACACAGCAGTCCCAGAGGCAGACATCTAGGTGCGTGTCATTATCTGCAAAGGCAAAGATGTTGGTAGGAAATTTCTGTGGTGTGAGGCATCTAAAAGCAAGACTGAGTCCCCAGGTGGATGGGAGCATGCGGGCAAACACACACACACACACACACACACATACACACACACACTTGGCAGGGCTGGGAGTGGAACATACACCTAACTACCCTATCACACTACAGCATGATGCATTTACAGAATGCACTACTGAGATTACTAAACACAGTCATCCCAGAGGCATACTTCTAGGTGTGTGTCATCATCCTCACTGACAAGGATGCCGACTGGGATTGTATAGAGAGTGAGCAGTCTGAAAGCATACAGACATATTACTGTCCCAGGGTTGACGTAGACAAACACACGGCAGTGGTGTGATCAGGGCAAGTAAGATTTACGGAGCACCACAACAACAAGACATAGACACGGGATGCACCACAGACAGTACACCCTTCAAGATAGTCGACCAGTGTGTACTTGGTAGGCATCCATCGTGACATTGAAAATGGACATCTGTTGCCTGGATGACCATCATGGCTATACAGGATGTCAACAGCCATGCCCATGCACAGAGGGACATCACCAACACAAGGTGTCACTGGGCATGGCCACACGCCTAGTAATACACGTCCGTTCGGACTGTACTGTGTGTCGATCTACACAACGGTGTACTGGACATGCTCACACTCATAGCAGTTGCAAAAGGCCATCTTGCATGCAGATAGAGTCTCAGCATGCAAGGTCTCAGTTTGGACTGTCATGTGTGTCCATCTACACAACAGCGTACTGGGCATGCTCACACACTTAGCAGTTGCAAAGGGCCATCTTGCATGCAGATGGAGTCTCAACATGCAAGGGCTCAGTTTGGACTGTCATGTGTGTCCATCTACACAAAAGCGTACTGGGCATGCTCACACACTTAGCAGTTGCAAAGGGCCATCTTGCATGCAGATGGAGTCTAAACACAGAAGGGCACAGTAAGGTATAACTGTCCCCACACACAGGGTGGGCCGTCCTGCATGCAGACGGAGTCTAAACACGGAAAGGCACAGTAAGGTATAACTGTCCCCATGCACAGGGTGGGCCATCTTGCATGCAGACGGAGTCTAAACACGGAAGGGCACAGTAAGGTATGCCTGTCCCCATGCACAGAATGGTCACACACATGCAGTGACCAGTACATACTCAGCTGCCATCACAGCTGTCACAGGTGCAGATCACAGACGTACACACCGCATTCTACACTGTAGCCCTCGAGACATCACCATGTCATTGCTGCAGCAATACACATCCATACATTACCACAACACCATGTGACATATTACCAGTGGACTGTACAGAGGTGTACAGCAACTGTGCAGAGTACACATGTACTGACAGGGTTCTGACAGGTGTTATGCATTCCAATTATACCACTATACATGACCAGGTCAGCTCAAGACATATCAGGGGCCCCGGGTCTTACACAGCTGTGACAGATGAGTGTTGCTGTACACCAATGAACACACATGTTTGGATATGTCAAACGTGATTGTAGTGGATGTGTGCATGGACCAAACACACAACACATATGTACATAGCTAAGCCTTTGCTGCCCCCATGCAGAACAGTGGCCTAAGCAATCATACGCACGCAAATGGAAGGTGGGTCCATGTCTGTTGAATGTTCACAGTACAGGAGGTAGCAATGTTGACGGAGGACACATTCCCCTGTAGTAGTAGCCCATGACACCCATGATATCATACCACAGTCCATGTGTTATGTATGTCAACACACATGTCCACCAATAGCAATGCATACAAACATGGCTACAGGAGACACATGTAGGACCAACGCACATGTACAATTTGTACTGTGCATGCAGCAACCATGCATGTGCAGTGGCCGATGTCCGTAACACAGCTGTACCTAACTACAACATGCAGTTGCAATACAGCCCCATCATTGACACCTGAATATGGTGACATACAGACAGTACGGTTGGTTGTACATCACGTATGGAGGGATGTGTGCACCTAAAGTGGTGATCCACCTGTGTAGATGTATGTGTGCCGGGGATGACTCACAGGTGTGTCACACACCATCCTACCATGTCATGTGCAAACAGTACGCTATGTCACTGTTACTTGACGGTGATGACATAATGCATACACAGCGGTCAGGTGTTATCAACTGTATGTCACATGACACCTGTATCACTGACATCCTCCCGTGTGCATATAGCCACACAATTGCCAGACATAGCATTGTTACACATACTGCGGACATTACCGCTGCATGTCTATCAAACGGCTCATCATATGGCAGGTGTATCATTCCCAGCACTGCCATGTGTGTCCGCTTGTGTGACCACACATGCCACATATGGTGGGGACTACGTCCCAGTTGTAACACATCCTTGTACACCATTGTAGAGATCTGTACATACTGCAGTGTGGAAAGCATGACGTCGGCAGTTGTGGTGCATCACACACATCGGCTATCCGTACACACATATCTGGTCACCACAGTGTGTGTGTGTATGTATGTATGTATGTATGGCTGTCAGTTGCTTGGTGTGAGGGTGTATGCTACCATACTGTGGAAACAGGATCACTAACCCCTCATGGTGATGCAGTCTACTACCCTGTTGATGCCATCGGTCCCAGCTGTACTGGCTACCTGTGCATGTCCCTTCTCTGTGCCACATCATGTGGGTGCAAAGTACTGCGAGGGTGATGACCACATAGGCAAGGGTCCACACCTCAACACTATGGGGTGTGCATTAAAGTGCTGTAGACCGCGTGAATGTGGCCATGTTCCTGTACTGTGACAGGGTATTACTGCTACACAGTGTGGCCTCATGCTATCAGGTGGCCTTTAACGTCATCATTGGCCAGACCGCTGTGTACAACCCCTGCACCATGTCAACATACCTGTAATGTTTCCTGGTATGTATATCACATCTCTGTCCACTGTAGCCTGTTCAACTGACCACATGCTTCAGGTGCAGTATATGTGTGGACATCTGTGTCATGTTCGGACATCTGTGTCATGTTCGACTTTCCAACAGTCAGGTTGAGGGTACGTTTAGCATGCTGATATTGCCATACGTGCCTGTGAGTACTCCACAGTTACACATGGGGGACTGCAAACACTGCTACCTGTAGGCACATGCCAGTACACCATAGGAGGGAACCAGGGCATCATTACCAACATGCTGTTACTGTTGTAACTGAGACACATACTGTGAACATATCACAATGCATGCTGCACCTGGACTACATGGTATGACTGGTACATGTCGACAGTACACCACTGATGTCACATACACATCTCTCAGTATTCACATACATCCAATGCAACATACACATCCCTCAATATTTATACACAAGTAATGTTAGATACACCTCTCACATCTCTCAGTACTCACACACAACCAATACAACATACACATCCCTCAATATGCATACGCAAGTAATGTTAGATACACCTCTCACTATTCTGTTCACCCTGTGCATCAGACCATTTGAGAATATCCCTGCACACAGTATTCACACACAACCAATGCAACATACACATCCCTCAATATGCATACACAAGTAATGTTAGATACATCTCTCACTATTCTGTTCACCCTGTGCATCAGACCATTTGAGCATATCCCTGCACCAATGGTGTGGATGACAGGGATGTGGCACAAGCTTCATCATATGCACAGGGTGATACTGTTTGCCAGAGGCATAGGCTGCACCAATGGATGACATCATGTGTGCGGGTAAGGGCAGGTGATTTGAATGGACATGTCTGTTCCGTATACATGTGGGTGTTGTGGAGCCCTACAGTTGTGTTTGCTGTGTGCGTGTATGTGTGCACACAGTTCTGTCATTTGTGAGGCCTACACAAGGGTATTATGGACAGCTCCAGATTGTACAGACCAGGTTGTACAGCTCACTGTGACCAGACACGGCCACGTGTCCTGTGTCTGCCAGGGGTTGCACAGGCACTACCAGGCAGAGGTACAGAATGGCTACTGTCGGACGACACATGGCCACTGGAACCATGTCCCCACCGGGAACATCCAGGGCCATGTCCACGTGGCCTGCTGTGACCTGGTGTGGACAGCGCAGCACCAGCTGCACTGCTACTGCTACCGGCACAAAAGGGAGCGGCCATGTGAGGTGGCACGCTCACGTTGACCTGCACTAGGTGGTATAGCTGGCCTACATCCATGTGTCCTATGCCTCACACCTACCAGATGTTCCAGCACAGACAGCTCACGCTCGTGGATTGCCATGACATGGTCGAGGATTCTGACCATGTCACCCAATCGCCTGTCCAGAGCATCAGCAAGCTGCTGTTGAGCACCTGCCAGTGCCTGGATGTAGTTGTTTAGGGTACTGATAGCAGCCCTCTGCAGCCTCTGCCCTTCTCTGTTCTGCCGTTCGTCATGTGCCTGTGCCGCCATTACAGTCTGGAACATGCGTCTGGTGATCTCAGCTGCTGCACTATGTCCTGCAGGTGCATGTCTGCCAGAGGTCCTCCTATGAGCAGCACCAGCCACATGCCTGTGTGGCACATCTGCAGTCAGTATACTGCCACCATGGTGTGGAGACACACCTTCTGTAGCCACCACACATTCCTGTTCTATGCCCACTGTAGATGCGGTATGTGTTAGCAGCAGAACTGTGTGCGGGGAAGAGGGGGACATAGCTGGGATGGCAACCGTTGGCACAGATTCCGCCCCTAACATCCCTGCCTGTACCTCGTGCATATGTTCATCACTGCTAGCATCTGCAGGGACACTATCAGATGGACCGCAGGAGGGTAACGCACTTGCTTCACCTGTGAATGCAAAGAAAGACTCTAAATTACAATAGACACACACACACTGACACACACACACACACACACACACACACTGACACACACACACACACACTGACACAAACACACACACACACACACTGACACACACACTCACACTGACACACACAGACACACACACTGACACACCATGCATGTGAGATGACAGATGGCATGCAGCATGCTTGTGATACAGCTGACAGCATGCAGCTCAGACATTAATAGTGTTTGTAAGCATACCCCCTGGAATGCACACTACAGCAGGCAGGTGTCATATCATTAGCCATGCAATTCACATGATCATGGTAGTATGCATGCATCTCCTTGATACACCATGTGGACCAGAACAGGATAACAGTACACATGACTGACGTGACCTTGACATGTAATCTGCTGACGTGTGCATTAACATGCATGCATGCCTGACACAATGGTGTCCTGACACATGTACAGCATCGTACTGGGTATCACATTGCGGTGTTGTCCATATGCCCTACAGATAGAATGCATGTTGAGTAAATGGGCATGGTAGGGGACTGTGAGCCGTCTACATTGCTGTACAGTGTGATGTACAGACACTGTGCCATTGCATGTCATCATAAGGTGTCTATATTGCTAAACAGTGCATGGTATGTACGCATTGCATATCCAGAACTGCATGCATACCCATGACATACCTGTGGATTGTGACCTACGATGCTGAGGTGTATACACACCCAACCATGCTGTGTCATGTGACAGGTCACTGGATGACATACAGATGACACCCCTGCACGATAACTACAGAGTGTTAGCTGCCTGGCAACCATGTCCACACATAGCGGACCTGTCACATCACCATTTCACACATGACATTGATGTATCACGCACACAAGGTGCACAGCTAACAGTGATGTCTTACGGCGGGTGGGGAAAAGTACAGTATCTGTGGCCTGGTGTCACTGTCAGTGGAATCTGTGAAGGTGACTAACATCATGCTATGACACAGACATCATGTTCAGCACATCTTATGAGGTACACGTCACTGACACCTCCACTTGCTGTGCACAGGCATTTAGGATGTGCAGCGTACCACATCACCTGTACAATTGGTCTAGTATGGCTGTAATTGGACCATGTGTGGACAAAGTGGGACAGGGTGTATCCACATCCCGTCTTCTGTGTGGCTACGTGTCTCTGGCCATCCCCCATGGCCATGTGTGCACATGTGTTGGTCATGTATGTGATGGCCGTCTATCACACATGTCTGTATTGTCCCATATGACATTCACCCATAGATGTTGGATATGTCACCATCCACAGGGCTATGCAGACAACAGGTGTATGTGTGGTATGTGGGTATGGGTTATGGGAAATTGTGACAATATTGCAACCAAAGCGCTACGTGTCTCAGACATGCCGGATGGAACATCACAATGTGTGAAACCATTGCAGGGGCATATAACACAATGGTGATGCCTGTGGTCTACCCATAACACTGCTCACTGTGCGGTACTGGTTTCTGTACCACACGTTTTGTTCCACTGTATAGTACATATGCCTCCATTGTAGAACACCTCCACCATTGTATGCACAGCTGGACACACATGTAGCAATGACAAATACTGTAGTTTCATGTCTGTGTATCATTTCAGTTGTATATATTGCACATGGGTGTCCTGTGTGGATGATGGGTGATGCAACCTGTATATCCATGTATTAACTGGCCACATGGCGAATAGATCTATGCTTTGACATGCCTGATACCGATGACAGTCTCACCTGCAACGGACTCTTGTCTGTGTAGCACGCCAGTGGTAGCTGTATAGGGTGACACAGCAGTATGAACATTATCCATGACTGTATGACAGCCACAGGGTGCACAGTGCAAGTTAACACATTCACCTGTACAATAGCATATAGTCAGCACATGTGTGCTACCATACCTCTCAACCTCTTAGAACAATAAATGTGGACAATGCCTACTATGATGGGGGACATATAGGGACAACTGTGACATATTGCTCTTACTAACTTAGAAATTTGCTAGACTAATAGGTTTGCATGCACATGGGTTTTACACGGAATGTGCAGTCATAAACACAAATGTATGTCATCATTTAATGACTTCATTCCTCAGCTACTTGCCAGAAAGGGACAGATATTAAGGGGAACACATTGACAATATGAGGCAGGCATCTGGACATCCTGCAAATACCTGTAAAGTTCAGAGGTATGGTGCATACACAGGGTAGCATAAAGCCTGTGTGTCCGCCTACCTTGCATATGTTGTTACATTACATGATGTACACTGACAAATGCACGTACGTGGGATATACTGGCCATATGTTCAGTACTGACTTACCAGGCAACTCCAGGCTCATTGGTTGGGAGACACCCACCTCCACGATGGCAGCTAGTGTTTGTGGGGGCTGTTCCGAGGGTGTTCCCAGACTGGCCAGTAGCTCTTCTGTGTGTGTGAGTGGAGGTTGGGTTGCTGGCCCACCACCTGTTCCACCTTGTTCCCTGGCGATTGCCGTGGCACGCTGTTTTGCATGATGTATCAGGTCCATGCAGTGTCTGTGCACTGGCTGGTAGGTGCGGTTGTGGCCACCCACTTCGTTGACTCTCCTGCGAAGATCCTGCCACAGGTCATCCCGCTGCTGTGCATACCATGGCACATGGCTCAATAACACCTCGTAGTTCTCATGGAGGTACGGGATTACAACATCATCCTCCTGTCAGCTGTATGCTGGTAGGCGTGTACGCTGCATTATCTGTAAGACATGATGAAGGTGAAAGGTCACATCTACAGACATGTACAGTGATACTGCTGCACATACATTTCTATTGCATCTGCACTGTTATCTTTGCAAATCAACATGACACTAACACGACTGGCATGTATGTGTCACACACATGTAACACCAAGTAAGCATTGGATATCATCCCCATATATGTGTGTCACCTCATTAGTGTTCCTGCTGCATGTGACGTCTGTCTCCATGTGGGCATGTCTGTTTGCCTGCACTGGTGTTCTTACCTATCTACTCATGCCTGATGTATCCACGGTAATGCTGTTGACCTTCATGCTGTGGATATGTCACATATCAACAGAGACACAGCCTTACTGGACTTGGGCAGTGACAATGCACCAAGTATGCATGGAAACCTGTGCATGCATCTGTTTTTCCATAGACATCTACACTGCACTTTACAGCTGTTCAACATCCTGCCACGGATTGCCTGTGTTGCACATGTGATAGACATGGGTCAATGGCTAGTCGGACTTCATTCGCAGGTAAGGTTATCGGCTAAAGCATGTACAGGCTGGGTTTCCTAGCTGTATCCGACACCCATTACATCACCCACGAGGGGCATCAGTGACACATTACTGATCCAGATAGATGATACTACATCTACCATATGGCCATCACGCCATGTATGACAGGGATGATATGTGCAGCTATGTGGACAGGGCTGCTTGGTATGGCGGGAGTATGTCACAGGTATGGCTCAGGGATCTTTCCAGCATGTGGCCATTCTAGTTGTAAGACGGTGGTTGTCCATGACATATGTCTTTCAGATCAGGCTATGGACATGTAGCATGTCTAACAGCATAGTGTGACATATGTCTGTATGCAAGGTGGATAGCATGCTGCATACTGGAGGTGAGTATTGTGGAGGCTGGTATCGGCCATCCACGCATGGGCCCAACCCCTGGAGGGTGATGTGTATTCCAATATTGGTCACACGGGTGCTGTGTATGCCTGTCCAATGATCTCCGTGCTCATGGATACCATCCTGTCATGTCATGGGTACCTCGGATGACTACCTAAAGGGCCAGGGAGACGTCTCCAGCTCAGGGAGGTGTACAACACTACACCATCCCTAACACAGTGTCCATACTGTTGACCACAGCCTAGGTGTTTCTTAATGGGTACGGGGGTATTCCCCTATTGGTGTCATTGCTGATATCATCCACCAGAATGTGCACATATGTCACACACATCACACACACATTCTGTATGTTGTTCGCAACACTGTGACAACTATTGCCCATAGGTCATGGCCATTCACATCCTCACATACACAGATGGCTGACATTTGTCTGTGTGGTATGGGATACAATGCGGGTGGGGTACAACTCATTAATCCTGGTTTACTGTAGCTGACACCGTGTGATGTGCACATGTCACTGTAGCACCTTTAGTAGTTGTGAGTCTGTCAACAGGCCACTAGTAGAACACTTCTGTGACATACAAAGGCATCTGTAGCCGAACATCCGTACTGTCTTGTACATCTGTACTGCTAACATCTACATTGATAATGGTTCATGGACTTGCAGACCATACCTGGCAGTGTTCTGATGCGGTGCCACCAATCATGACTGTTGTTAACACTTGTGGGTTGATATTATCCAACACCCTATCTGTAATGTATGGGCATGCTCAGCACTTGTTCAGAGCTTCTTGGCATGTTATGAGCTACTGCTTAGTTTAGCACCCATTTCACACCAGTCCTCACAGGTACACTGTCTCTCCATACATTTCCAGCTTGATAACTGTACAACAGCTGTCATACACACATCACTCACATACCTTTTGAGACATGGTGGTTTATACGGCGTGTCCACCTGGCATGTACCACTTATATACAGGCATGTCCAACTGGCACGTACCAGTGCTATTGCCTGTCACTATGATGACTATGTTGTACATGTGGCAATGGAGCTAGTCTCATGTACACAGTCAATGCACACCTCCCAACATACAACAGTACAGCCTGTGGGGGATGCACATATGCAGCCCTGCTGGGGGTTATACTGTCACCAACCCTGACTACACCTGACAGTCATGTGGGGATGTGCAACAGTGGCAACGCACCCCACACATCACATAGTCCCACATGATCCCACATGATCCCCACCATAGGCCACACATACGGAGACACCTCGTACAGTACCCCTCCATACTCTGCGTGGGCACCAATGAGAGCCCACATTACCAAACAGAACCACACCAACGCCCACAGACACGTGTGCCCATCACATACAGCAAATAGGGTGTCATAACATACACAACACACCTGTCTTAGGTGACTGTTGGCAGTCACACTGCTGTTCCACTCAGCAGGCTACACAAGGTGATAGTAACTTACATCCTGCTGTCGAGTAACTGGTTCTGCAACATAACCTATGCACACATGCCACAAGTCAGCAGGTACGATGTGACTCATCTTCCATTTTTGTGTGACTGAAGTTGTATCTCAGGGCACAAACTATGTGTGCAGGGACATGCAATAGCCCACCAGTGTTGTAGCCCTGATGGTGTGGTCCAAACCCTGAGAAGCATTTTGCGGTCATCCGGACCTGTTACCACTGTACTAAGAACGACTGTGTCAGTCCAAACAGTTGTCCATGCTTCTGCTGTCATTCCACAGGCATCTAGTATATGTCCACTTTGACAGACCCGGTCAAACAACATGATGCTGTGGCACAGTTGACCTGCACCTGTCAGCCCGGGGAGTACGGATCACATGTTGGACTCTTGCTGCTTTTATACTACCTGTCTTGCACAGTGTCCAATAACAGTCACCACCAGAATGGGAACTGGCTAGCGATACATGTGGTCATGTCACAGAATGCTTGACATCATCCTCTGTGACACACGCAGGCATGGCACACCTGATACTGCACCACTTCAATATCTCTGCAGTGACTGTGACCTGCCTCTTGGCTCTGCAGAGCACACCTTCAATGACTGGTTATAGACAGACCGTACCTCTCAGGCACATACCTGGACTGGCACACCCACGGTGTCCCCATATTCCACTATGTTGTTCACACATCCCGGCTGGTTACTTAGCACAATGCATCACAGGTGCTCCATGTGCATATAACTGTGTCCGGAACTACTGCTGCTACTAATGTGAGACTGACAGTAACCCACACTTAACTGTGATAGCTGCACATGTACTGACACATTAGGCGTACGCTGTGCATGAGTCATAAACTCTGCTCGGCTGGTTCGACCCATACACCACCTCCAAGACCAACAGTATCCTTGACATGGACACTACCAACATGTGACTGCTGTTCCACACCTGGGGTTATCCCCTCATTGGGGGAATCCGAACATCTGCTACCCACCCTTGTTAGCCACATACCGGTACCACACACTTCACGGGATACACAGTAGATGAGTACTACAACACCAACTACAGATGTCGTATGACAGCGGTAGTTGTTGTCGTGACACACGTGCAGGTGGACAATTCACATGCAAATGCTTAGACATACCCCAGTGCACTTCATTAGCACGTACACGACAATATGGTTCATGCTATTCCACACAGAGCCATGATGGTACACACCAGATTACAGACGACACTCTGGGGGTGCGGTCCCACGGACATACTTTACAACAACAGGTGGGGGCTGTTACACAGTGGTGTACATTCCCATGGGTGGGGTGACTCACTGGTCAGCCTTGGTAGAGCCACAGTATCCCTCATCACATACTCCATAACTAGCTACGTACACATTACTGCGACACATTCCGAGATGTACCACAAGGCATTATGGAGGTATGTCAGTAGTTGTATGCAATACCCACATCTGCTCACACATACAACTGTCACTCTGGAACATGACAGTAACAGGTGATGTTGGCAACATGCTGTCTGATGGCTTCAATGCTAACATTACACCCTCTCACTCCCTGCAGGGCCACATTCCTTGCAGGAACATTGCGGTGTACCTGCAGTCACACCTACACAGTACTGACCTGTACTCTATATGTCCTAGGACACAGGCCCCTTGTCACCCTACAATATCTTAGGCTGTGATGTCCACAGACCTCTGAACAGCATGTCTCCCCACTGGGACACCATATTCAGTAATAGCCTTGTACCAGACATTGTGGCCCCTGACTGGCACACAGCGACAGTAACACTCCACACAGGTGGTGCCACAATGCACGACTGGGACTATTGCCCTACACACCTCACTGGACTGTTATGCACGGCTTTGTTGTGCTCCAGTCCTTTGATGCCAGCTGGGTTGGTCTTGTTGGGGCCACAGCATGCCTCCTACACCTTTCATACAGTCACCAGAGTAGTTGATGATGACACGGGGGTCCACACGGCCTGCATTGTCCTCTCGCTGCCATTCAGCACCGTTCTCCATTCTGGTATTGACAACATACACATCCACTTGCACATCACAACATATGTCTCTGGATGTTATGCAAAGTGGCTAATGGACGGGACACACACACTGAGGGTGGCATACCATATCACATACTGCATTCCAGTTACACTTGGCATACCACAGTCCTCAGTCATGGGGTCCTCATGTTCAGTATATGCTTTCCTGAGGTACAGGCTACCACTGAGGGGACTTCCCTACCTAGCTTTACAGACCACTGCATACCCAGAGCCATTGTTGCTCCACCTGCTGATAAAGACCCCATCCATACGGGTATCACTGTGATGGATACCGATATGAACATCATGGCCTCTACCTGCATGACACTTGGTATGAACATCACCTTTGCAGTACACCATCCACCCACTGGTTATCACATTGGTGTTAGTCCCCTACATACATGTCACATTGTACATGTTTGTAAGACACATGTATGTCGCACACACTCCTGTGATTACCACATTGCCACTGCGGCGTGGATATCCTTCTACATGTCCACACATGTCTGTACTGAATGTGTAGCTGGTACATAGGCACCCATTGTACCTCTGAACACCGGACTTATACACACATCCATGGGTACAACACCCCGCTTAGGGTGTACCTTACACAACAGCTTTACATAACTCAACATTAAAACGCCATGACGTTTATTGAGCTACGACTGTTAAAGTTTGCGGCTTATGTACAGGCACCACGTCTGTACACATTTGCGGACTACATACTCAGGGGTGACCTCTGCTGCAAAGACAGGGCCCATGTCTGCAAATATGTTTATGGATATACTCCGCATACTCGACATACACAATAGCCACTATGAGTATGATGCTCATGGATATGTGCACACAAGCGACAGTGTGTGGAATGTGCTTGGGGGTTGCATTCCAAGAACGGACACTCACCATGCTTTGGGACATGATTCCTATGTACATCACGCATGGACAGTCAGTAGCAGTGTTCATGTGATACCTCGCTTGGTGGATGGTGGACACATGTATACCAGGGATCACTGCAGTGGCTGTACTGTGCAGAGATGCAGGTTACACATGGCTCTTCTGTTCACAGGACACTACCCTAGAGAGGTGCCACTGGTGTGCACACTGTAGTTGTTATTACACATAGACTTGCCAGACTGCATGGTAACCCACTATGAACCTGTGGAGCTATTACATGTCCTTTGTGCATGGTTACTGGTATAGCCCTTCCAGTTATATTGGCTGTCACGCTATTACAATGTCCCATGACTACAGGCCATATGTATACTGTTATTGTACATGCCAATCATGTTCATGTTTGTCTGTCACATCTCTTCTGCTATTCTAGTATGGGAGTAATGTTTGCATCCTTTGCAAATGCACAGAGTGGATTACATATTATTTATTTCATCATAACTGTTATTACATATATTAATTACATACTACTCACATCACTATATGATACCTTTGTTATGCATCATATGCCTATTCTCCTGTGTAGCATATCTGACATATCAATCTACTGTACTATACATTACACGTTTTACAAGGTATCCCATAATTCAAAGCATACTTGCACAGAGGGTCCACTTTAGACATGTCATTGACGTTATATGCCCATACACATGCATACTGTTACAGTATATCTACATATACTATCCCCTGCTATGGCACATACTTATTGGACATACCCTGCCACTGATGGTGGGTTGTATGACATTGTTCTGTTTAAAGCCGTCATGTTGCATCCCTTGTGGTGTCTGTGCTGTTTACCATGTGGCCCACTGCTGGACACATATCTTCTCCAAGCATTAGTACAATCAGCAAGACATCACTACATAAATACCATTCCCCACTTTATGCATTGCGGACACTTTTAATTACTGCAAACCAGGCTATGCATACACTGATGTAACGTAATACAGAACATACTCTACATACAGTTAGTGTTTTACATACCTTGATATCGTTCTGGTGTTTTGTCTCTATCTTGCTCTTCTGTATCACTCTTTCAACTGTTTTACGGTATGAGCATACAGTTTGCATATCTGGCAAGTCATCCTTATATATGTCTATACCTGCAACATATGGTTTACTGCCGCCAATTGGTGGTCTGGTGTGACTAATTACGTGCACTTCAGCTGTGCAGCTACTCCATTCACCAATTACGCAGCAACAGTGGGGTATAATTCAATTCTCCACTTGGGCATTGGCCATTTGCCCTGCCTTCGGGGAGACAGCCTGTATTGTGTTTTGTTGTGTGTAACTGCAACTGCTATGTGTAAAGCCAAGTCTATTTTGGAGTCATGTCCCCCGTGGATTGTGTGTGACGGCTTGAGTATTTATTTCTACCTGTGACTGTACCTGTCTTCCCACCTGTCTGATAAAGGACTATTGCAAACACCTGTAACATTGCCGTCTATTCCGTTATACGACGGATACAATTTTGCATGGCGCCTTTAAATGTGTCTCTCACAAGATATGTTAACGGTTCAGCAGATGTAGTTGACTAACTAGATGTTTGGGCTGTGGTTACGGTCTGTATTGCTATCGTTTCCAGTGTGGGGGATGTAGGCGGGTGTACGTAGCATATACGGTTTTGTGGGGCTTGCATTTCTACGTAGTCCATATATATGTGTGTGGGCCCCTTCCCTAATTACAGTGCTATCACTTAATAGACTTCTGTTATGAGAATTTACTTTGGGCCATTGTTAATTGGTTTCTATATGGTATGCAGGTGAGGTTGATACTTCCATACCTCCGGATGTACGGCGATATGTGCAGGGATATTTGTAAATGACCGCTATCCCATGTATGTCTGTCCCAGATATTTGCAGTCATTGCAGTGGTGTTGGTGTCAGACTCTCTGACACATGGCTTGCCACCTTTTCATATGGCCATAGTTGGACACTTGCGGGTCACACAGTGGTGTTTACAGGCTGACATATGGCCACGGTCAGTACACAGGATAGCACATACTTTTATCCTCATTACATACCAATTGTTCTTAGTCCTTCACTACTTATCGGTTTGCATGTAACATTTCCGTTTCTTACATACAGGCATGAGTATTTCCTGCAACTATTGCATATTATTTGGGACATACTAATGTCCTAAACTTTCGGACAGTTGCCCTTTGTAATGTTTCATGTCAGGACACACCTGCCCAGGGGGGGCTGTCCCTCCCAATGTGGGACAGGTGTTTACCGCATGCCTATGGTTAGCTATACCCGCACCTACCGTAATCATCTACCTCTGAGTTGCCACCTACAGACACACGATACAGACACACACACACACACACTTTAGTCACATGGGAACACACATGGCATCCTCAACACACACATACACAGGCTACATCACTCACAACAACAGTTATACATGGTACCTATGTGGACCGCACTGCCGCCAGCGGTGACTACATGTCCTTACTATCGTCATATTGCTCACAGTTCTACTGTTCCAGTACTCTGTTCTTTCTGTCTTTCAGCCTCCTGGTTACGTGTGCCGGTGTGTGACATGTTCCATAGTTGGCGGTATCCTGTTTATTTGTACCTCACAGGTGTTTTGAATGTCGTCGACCTATCTATATATTTGCAGATGTCAGTGACCCCTTGTATATCGACATATATCACACTATCGCCCTTTCTATCTGTATTATATATGTGTAGATATATATATATATATATATATATATATATATATATATATATATATATATATATATATATATATATATATATATATATATATATATATATATATATATATATATATATATATATATATATATATATATATATATATATATATATATATACATATATCCATATCTCGGACAGGGGTGGTGACAGGCATGCTATGCCTTTCATTGTGTGTATGCCAGTGTATACTGTGTTTCCTGGACTCCGCACGTTTGTGTCTCTACCTGTCACATTACACACCTGCCATAGGTTAAGATTACCTCCCATCCCACTTTGCGAGGGACAGTCCCTCTTTGTGCAGTTGTGTCCTGCGAAATATTAGTGAACATAGCAAATGTCCTGCGACTTTGGGACAAACATATTCCCTATAGTTTACGTCATGGTTGCATAACACACTTATTCTGTATCTGACCCACCTACATGTTACAGGACACAGAACACGTACCTGCGACCATTACTAGAATAAGCTTTTTATCTATGCAAAACACTGACGTTCTGGTTTTTGTACTGACCGGGTGTATGTGTCATCCTGCAGACATCTGGCGTATGTCCCACATTGGTCATTTGAACTGTGGCAACCCTGCCGTACGTACATCTTGCCTAGCAATAGTGTTGGGTAATTGTATACATGACTGCCTGTTCCACTCCTGGCAGTGGTCATTTTACCCTTCAGAGCAGGTGCTATTTGTTCAGGGGTGACTAATGCTGGTGTCACCTGTTCTGTACATCATTGACTGTAATCTGCGCAGTGGTCGGTGATGCTTAGCCCTGTTTTGCACATATCCATATAGTCGTATTTAAACATTGCTTACCAGCTGTGGGCAACGCTTATTCCTGCTAACATGTGCTACACATATTCTGATGACCTGTATCCAAAATGCATTATCCATGCCGTCGGGATTACATTACATCCCTTGCGGGACGTGGGACCGGAAACATGCACGACAGTCACTGCATGTACCACTTGGACATCTGGGGGTTGTACACGAATTATGTCATTTTGTATATGCAGTACACTACAGCAGTTACTCCACACTACACTCACATGGATAACTCCATTAGTTTACAAATTGATGGGTCCAGTTAATGGTATGTCCATGTGATGTTTACTGGCTGTACTCCAGCACTGGGTATGTATATCACAATTAGTTACACCCGATAATTTGCTACACCTTCATACGGCCGTGGATGCAGCATGCCGCGGTGACGAATGCCTGTCATGGATACATCCCCTGCCTTGACACAACGTCCATGATTACATTTTGTGGAGACCCTCAGTAATGCGGTGGGTAATCCGTGATGACTGTGTGTAGGACAGTGCTTACACACATGTGCTCCCATGATTGCCTCTGCTCCAGTAAGCAACAGTTGCTTACTCGATGTTGTGGTGACGGGAGTCACTGTTTGCCCCATTTGGTGTTTTGCCTCTGACAATCGGGCATGTACCTACCGATGTACCTGAGAACCTATACACACAGCACCGACAGATGCGGATAGGCGCATCTACTCTTCAGGTGTTGACATTTCCGTGTTCCAATGACTGTTGTGTGTACAATGTTTGAGGGCTGCCTATGTAGGATTCCACAGTGGGCCACCTATACATCACAATTTACAGGTAGTCATGTTTGTGTGCCATCCATGTTACTGTGTGTGCAGGTGGGGAGGGGTGTCAGTCCGTGGGAGCCTACACTGTCAAGGTATGTGCTATACGGTCCTTCTTTGCCAAGGCATAGGCATATTGGGCACGCCTCCGTCTGCCTACTGGGGCTGGCACAGTGTGTCCATGGTTTGGATCCCTCTGTGCCTGTGTTGGCCTTGGCAATTGCGGTGGGCTGTGAGGCGCTTCCCCATTTTGACCCTGCTGCAGCTGTTTCCGCAGGATCATGTTATGTAGCATGGCATATACTATGAAGATGTGGGCACACATGCCTGGAGAGTACTGCAAGGCTCCACCAGATGTGTCCAAGCACACCGTGATTTCAGCATCCCGAACACACACTCTATGATGATTCTGGTTTCTGCGTGTGCCTCATTATGGCATTCTTGCATTGGTGTGTGTGCATTTCTGATGGGGGTCATCATCCATGGCTCCAGTGCATAGCCAGCATCCCCACATGGTGATCTTGTGGGATGTCCCTCCTGACAAATACCTGATACAGCTGTGAGGCATGCCAGATATGGGAATCGTGGCAGTTTCCAGGGCTGCCAGCACACACATCCATGATAATGCCCTGGGCATTGCACACGACCTGGCAGTTGATGGAGTGGAATCCCTTGTGGTTTATGTAGTGCCTACCATACTCACCTTTGGTGATTTGATCTGTATGTTTGTGCAGTCTATCGCACCCAGTACCTCCGAGTAGTTTGCCACACAGTGGAAGCAACGCATATTGCTGGCCAACTCCTCCTGAGTTCAGGGGAAGTATATATGCTCATTGGCATATGGTAACATGGCATCCAGGAACTGGTGTAGTACCCTGGATGCCGATGCCTGTGAGATCTCCATTATATCTCCAGTTGGCCTTTGAAAGGTACCTGTGGCTAGTATTCGCAAGCTTACGCATAACTTCGTGTCCACTGGGATGGGTTCCCCTCTGTTGTTTCTGGTTCTCAGGCATGGCCAGCACAGCTCTACTATTTGCTGTAAGATGTCCCTGTCTACCCTGTAATGCTCTGCTATCTCCAGATTATGTAGCCCCTGGTAGGTTACCCTTGGTCTGAACACTCTTTTCCTCCTCCGAGGCCTACGGTGGTTGTCGGCATCATCCTCCACAACACTGTCGGTCTGTAACACATGCTGATGAATCACAGCTATGGCAGCTTCCAACATGTACATTTTAAAAGTTCCCCGTCTGTTTACACCTATGGTGCGGTGTTTGGGAATACACAGGTGTGTGTTGGGTGCTTTCACACTTTATACTGTTTTGCTGTGAACACTGATGATGTCATAGGGTGTGTATGCACGATCGTGGCTACAGGGTATCTTCTGTGTTTTATTAACGGAACCACTATTGTGCTGCCTTTGGTGTTGCATTACATTTGGATGCCGTGAATTACCTCCTGCCCTTCCGTTTACATTTGTGCACGTTACAGCTACCATTTGCTGGCATGCATCCAGCTGCCTGCCTTCATTTGTACTCTCCTAGACATGGCTTATCTTGCGTAATGTGTGCTATTGCCGATCTACTGTGGGTTTGCTTTGCTCTGCTATGACAGTTCTCCTATCTTTGCATTCCAGGTCCTCCCCTCCTTTCTTTGCAATTCTATGCCTCCCCTATCCTGTTTTGCAGGTTTTTGCATGCCGGCTTGTCTACTGCCTTCGATTGGCCGCCGTGAGTTGATTGGTGTTAATTGCTCATTAGTACGCCAATTACCCTGCTTCGGCATTTCCTTCTTTTCTTCCCCTGACCTTCCTGTTTGTGCTATTGTTTGTGGCACGTGCATCCGCTTACCGGGTTTCGGGCACGATTTCATCCCCGTACACATGCGCTTTCGGGCACCATGTGTGCTCTCAGCTAAACTGTTCTATACCTTCCTCCCCACCCCTGTCCTGCAGCTTTGCTTAGCAACGGCCAGGCCAGATTTGCGTTGCTCCAATGTGCTTACTGATACAGTGGCACACCCCTCTGCTGATGTCATGTATCACCTCTGATACACTCCTCCGTGTTATAGCGCTGCACTGTCAGGTACATCCTTAATCCAGCGGGACGTTTGCGATTCAGTATTACCTGCCTCATTTGCATGGCATTGACTACTAATTCATAGTTACAGTGCTGTACACTGTCATGGGCCCCTGGCAACCCTTGTGTCTTGCTTGTGGTGTGCCATGCCTACCATTGCATATTATGGTGCAATCCTAATTTGTCTTTCATTGCGATTTTATGACATTTGTATATATTTCCTTTGTATTCCTGTGCGGTTGTACTGTGTGTTAGTGTGGACATGATATTAAATGTTGTTTTTTAGGTGTTGTACATCTTTTCTTGTGCCATTGGCTGTGTATTTCGCCATTGGCATATGTTAACTTTGTAATACATGATTCTGGTCCGCTTCCATAACTCCAATGTTCTGTTTGGGAAAATGTAAACCATGTTTTTTGGTTTACATTTCCATGGGCTTGCGCTACGCCTGCACCACTTCATGAATCTTTGTATGCCTTCATTAGCATGGTGCGACACTGCGCATGGGGTGATTTGCATACCTATGCCAAGGGCTGGATAGATCTGGTGTATGTCGGTAGTGCACGTGAAGTTGGTTCGTACCTGAATCGCTCGGCGGACATATTTGGTGTTGTCCCACATATGCTACGCCTGCGCCCAGCTCAGGCTTCATGAATCCGGGGGTATGTTATATCGCATGTTAGCTATTGTTTTGCATGATAATTTTACAGCTAGATTTATGAAACAATTAATAACCAGCGTATCAATGAAGGAAGCTGATGCTTATAAATGAATGAATGAACACAAAGAAAACTTTCTGCCCACATGGGGTATGACATCTTGATTTTTTTAGTCTACCTCTAGGTATCCCACATTGCAGTGTTTGGCTTTAAAATATTGAAACTTAGCCCCTAAGCTCCTCCTTAAAATACAAACAGGAATAATCACACAAAACTGTATTCTCGGTGCCTGTTACTTCTTTTTCTTTCTACATTAACAAATGTAAAAATAAATATATAAATAAAATAAAGTGGCCCACTTTCATTCTTCTGTTATGCCTGAGTTGTAGTCCATAACTCACCTCCCCTACCCCTAAACACCTCCACTTTGTGTCTGTCAAAGTAGCAAATCTGAGCTGTTTGCTGCTGTGATTGATAGCTCACAGTAAGAGACAAAGTTCATGTGCTGGGAATACTGTTCTGTGTGATTATTCCTTATTAGGTTCATAGGTTCATAGATTAGTACTAGGCTAATTGCCCTAGCGAGCCATGTTAAGCCTAGCCAATTATCCCTTGTGAGACTTGAACATTGCACCTTGTGTTTGTAAGGCAAACACTTTAACCATTAGGCCACCCTCTTTGCCCTTTAAGTAGTCATTAAAAAGCAAGAAATGGTAATTAAACCTGACTGACTAAAAGAAAGCAAGGTCAATCCATATCACGAGCTTAGGGGCTATGATGTAATATTTTAAAGCCAAACACTGCATTGTGGGATACCAGGAGGTATTCTGAAAAAATCAAGATGCCTGACCCTGTGTGGGCAGACTCTGGAATTACATTTAAAAACATAAAAAAGTATGTAGAGTCCAAAAAGTAGTGTTAAAATCTATGAAATATCAATACTTCATGAAATAAACATGTTTTTTTTTTCAGTCTATGGGCATGTTTCTCTTTCATAACTTGGTCTCCTGCAACATTATAATATCACAGTTAACTCTTGACTGTCTTTAACTCATTACCTCCAATGGAGCCCTTGAAGATTGCACTGAAATTTCCAATGGACAGAGTCTAAGATTTTTGATAGAATCAAATTATGTTCTCACATTTCAAACAAACATTCATATCTCTGGAACAATAGGGGTTACTAAAAGGTGTAAAGGGCAAACTTTTCAGCATAAATCATTTTTATAATTATAGTATTCTCTATGTTTTGAGTTTTAAACTGGATTTTATGTTACAGTAAAATCAGAAACTATTAACTTTGTAATGTCTTGTAAACAACTTACAGTATCTCAGCAACCAGTCAATTTACACACATAGTATCAACAGTATCTTATTTCAGTTGAGATCTTTCATATGAGGCTAAGCAGTTTTGGCTATGCTACTTGGTTTCAAGATGTTTAGAAAAATACAAAATTTAACAATATAAATAAATAAATATTGAATATCAATACAGATGTGTTTGCCATTGTGTAAGCTTTTAGATGAAATCTTTCAGAACTTTGTATGTAGCACTGGTTTTGGAAATATTAATGTAAATAAGAATAAGCAATATTTGACACCAAGCGACATCAGTAGGAAGTAACTGCAAATGCATCTGGAAGCACCACTCACCTGTAATGTGTTAATGAATCAAGATCGAGGAAGAACACCTTGCCCCCCCCCATTCCATGTGATAAACTTCCAGTAACCTATCATGAATTGTACACTTTTCTCATCACTCCCTCATGAATCTTAATGTATCTTATTCTCCCACATTTGACTCAGAACAGTCCATCCAAATCTGAACCTACCAATCCCTTGACCTACAGCTTTGCTTTGACTCTCGCTCTTAAATTAAATGAAGTAATGAATTTGACCAATAGCTTATTGCTGTACTTTATGCATATAGGATCCCTTCCTATAAGAACCAACTGATTCACCTCTCTCTTTCTCCTGTATCATCTGTAAAGATCGCTCTCTAACTTGTCTTGGCCTATTTCTTCTATGGTCTAAATATTTCTACTATCCCCATTCTCTCAAATGTAGCTCTCTCCTCATCAGTAGTCCTACAGGTTTAACCTTTAGGGTTAACTGAAACTTGTTTATAAGTACCACATTTAACTGGTTTGGTGCCTGTAGATCTGTCACTATACAGCTTGTTGTTTCTTTTCTCACATTTCCTGTTATCTGCATGTGCCATCACTTCCTGTGAATTCATTTGTTGCCAGCAAACGGATGCAACAGATAATGTATCACAAGCACGACATTAGAGGAACAACATGAAAAGAACAATATTAGACTATTTGATAATAGTAGTTGCTGGGCTAGTCTTCTTCAGGTAGTTGGTACATCTTATTTTTATCTATTATCCATCCTTTTCTGGGTTGATTTTCATACCTTTGCCAGTTGAAAGAGATTTTGTCCTAACTATGAGAATATAGTTTCCAAACTATGACTGAGCCAATGTCAATGCACAAAAAGACTTTGCAAATTTATTTGAGCAGAGGTAATTTGTCCACTCTATAAAATGAAAAAAATGTCTTCACTCCATAAAATGAAAGAAACAGTATAACTTTTTTTCAGAGAACTATCTAAATTCACTTGCTAATATAAATGTACTGCACTGGAGTTTTTCTCACCAGGCCTCTGCTGAAAATGGGCTTTGCCTAGTCTGACTTTCTCAGTCAAAAAAGACAAATAAATAATACTTTTTGTTTCCAGACATAATTAAGCACATTGTTTCCAGACATAATTAAGCACACTTGTGCATCATAAAACCAGTTCCATTTACTGAACAGCAACACCTGTATCCATTTAGCCACTGGGAAATTAACCTACAGCAGTAATGATGTTGCTGTGTAAAACAGGATATAGGACTGATATCTGTAAGCCTTAACTACAGATAAAGGTAGACATTTCCATTCATAACTACTGGCTGTTGGTACAGCCATGGTCGTTGTATCTATAATTTTCCAGATTATATTGCAATCTGCTGGAATAGAAAATCTAAGAAAGGCATGCTCTGTCCCAAACCTTATTGTCTGTAGTAAAAGCTGTATTGTCTATTTTTATTCACTGAAATGGGACCTTTCCTTTCTGTTGTGAGTAGAGTTTCATCTCATCTGATTTTTTTCTCCTTGTTTTGTCTTCTGATGGAATCTCTCAATTGAGGGAATTTAACAAGTCTTCTCATCCCAACCACATCTCCTGGCATCATTGATATGACAATATTTTCATCATACTATCAATACTATGTCCTACCCTTCTTACGACATCGAAATCATTCTTATATGTAGTATTGAATCAAAAGATTGATTAGCACCAAATTGCTTTTCTAGACTGCAGTCAATTTAGTCACTTGATGTGTCTGCTTAGCCCAGGTGTGAAGCAGGTGCCAGCCAGTCTCCCATCTTTGGGATGTTCTTCTTTGAATCTTTTCCCCTGCCTGAGTCACCATCATCTCTTAGCTAGACTGCTAGACTCATTTTCATACAGTTTCTCATTCTGTCATGGATTATCAAGAATATACAACACTTGCAAAACCTCCAGGGTTTTCTGATTCCCATGTCAATCCTCACAGCCCCTTTTTTCTTATCCTAGCTATTACTCTGTAGTGTTCACTCTCATGTTTCTCTTTACTCTATACTTTAAGTTATGACTGTCTGGCTATTTGACTTTTTTTGGATTTGACATGATCAGATTATCTTATTAAAACTCCACTGGCTTAATTTTTTTCCCCTGTGGTTAGCCAGAGCTTCTGTGTTGTGTATCTTCTTCTGACCCTGACCAAAATATTTAAGGATCCTTGTCTACCAGCTCTCCTATAACATACCTGCATCACATCCAGTTCCTAACCTCCCCCAACTCTTTTATTCTATTTCCTCACTCAGTAGTCTTAGTGGACCCCTTTATCTGAAAACCAAAGCAATAAATTAATGGAGATGACATAATGGTTAAGGTATTTACTTCACAGACACAAGCTACATGGCTTGATTCTCACCTCTGAGTGGAAGTTGAGTACACTTAAAATAGCCTGCAAAGGGAGATAGCCTAGTACTTTACCTGTGAACCTCAATGTCTTTTCATTCAACACTGCAGTGCAAAATAATGGGGAGCTGCTCACCCAAGCCTACTGTCCTTTGGATGAAATATTAAAGCAACCTCCAGTAGATGTAAAAGATCCCACAGCACCTATCAAAAAGAGGAAGGGTCCTTTTTTAGGGTGAGTTGTTTGTTTGCATAGTGGTTAGGGTACTTACCTTACAACATAGGTTCGTAGGTGTGCACTAGGCTAATGGTCCTGGAGCCTTTACAAGCCCAGGCCAAATAAGTACCCTGGCATCATGCCACCCGACATTAGTTCCCAGTACCTCTATCACACAGAGCCACTGGAGTGATTCCCATAGTTAACTTCCTATTTCTCATCCACTCATCAAGATTTCTTTTGAAGAGGGCCAATGAGGTGCTCTGCATAACATGTATGGAAAGTCTATTCTAGAGCATGGGCAGTCTCTGGGTTATGAACCTGTGCCTCCAACATGTTCTGTTATTTGTGGTAATGAGATTGAGGTCTCTGGAGCATGTGGTGTGGAGGGATTGGGATTTCTTTAGATGTAGCATTTCTAACAGAGCTGGGTCAGGCATGGCTTTGTAAGTCAAGCAGAGATCGCTTCTTAGTAGATGATATGAGGCAGAGAATAGCTGGAATTTTTTAAGTTTATGTGTGTAGGACATGTGTTTAAGGCCTAGGATCCTCTATGTGAGGTACTTTTGTGGCCTTTCCAGCTGTTGCATGTGTCTAGTGAGGTACATGCCAAATGGGGCATTATACTCAATGACTGGTCTAATGAGGGAAGAGTAGAGAGAAATGATGACCTCTTTCTTCCTGGATTCAAAACCCTTGTAAAATGAGATGTGCCACATAGAAGGACTTTCTGACCACAGTAGCAATGTTGTGGTCGAAGGAGATGTTGCTGTCAACCTGTCTCGCCAGATCTCTTATAAAGCATTCAGTGTTCAGTGGGCTCCCATCGATGTGGTAATTTGTGGGAACTGAGATTTTCCCAAAGGGGATGACAATGCATTTTTTGGCATTAACCTTAAGACCATGGTTTTGACACCAGTCATTGGTCTCAGTGAGGTCTTTCTGCAGGATGTCTACATCACTTAGGGAGTTAATAATGGCTCCCAGCTTGCAGTCGTCTGTGAACATGGTCAGCCAGAGTCCCTCCATGTTGGCCTGGACTTCTGAGAAGTAGATGTCAAATAGGAGAGGACCCAGGACCGATCCCTGTGGGACTCTATTCGTGAATGGTCAGCAGTCTGACATGGAGTCTGCTGCTTTCACACTGTGGGTTCTATCTGTGAGCCAATTTGCAACCCACATAGTGATAGAGGGGTTGATGCCTAGTTTGGTGAATTTATCAATAATTCTTGAGTGGGGAAAGGTATCAAAGGCCTTGGCCAGATTGAGTTAAGCTGTATGAACTGCCTTGACCTCATCCACAGCTCTGTTGACTGACTCAAAGAAGTCAACCAGGCTTTCACAAAACCAAATTGCGTGGGATCTAGAGTTTAGAGATTCCCTATATCCTTGTTAATTAGGTCCATAATGATGAGCTCCAAAGCCTTACATATCAGACTCATCAGGCTAATGAGGCGATAATTCCCAAGGTCTGTAGTCGCTCCCCCTTTATGGAGAGGGATGACTGTAGCAGTGCGCCATTCAGTAGGGACAAAACCTGAGGTACTTCTGTGATTGAACAGGGCACACAGATGTGGTGCCAGTTCACTTTGTAGTTCATGTAGAACACATCCAGGGATATTGTCAGGTTCCATAGAAGCTGTATTCATGGCCTTGGACAATGCAGCTTTAACCTATGCTGTAGTAATGCTGGGTGCCTGGCATTCTTTCAGTATTATTGGTCCTTTAGTGAGGGGGAGAGGGGTAAAGTTGGCACTGAATCTGTCAACCAGTATGTTGGCAATATCTGTTGGCTCAGTATAAGAGGTATCATTGTGCAGTAACTAAGAGCAAACCTAGGTATTGTCATAGAGAATCTTGATATAACTATAGAAGGCTCTGTGGTTGTTTTTAGTGTCTGCCGTAATTCTGCCTTCATAGCTGGCTTTAGAGGTTTTGATGAGGGATCTCAACTTTTTGTTGTGGCTAATACGGCAGTTTTTCCATTCTTGGGACTTCACCTTTTTCTGCAACAGTTTCTTCTTTCTGTTGTAGAGTTTATTAATGGCAGGGGACCACCAGATTGGCTTCCTTTTTTGAAGAGAGCATCTTGGTTCTGCTGGGTATGGCTAGTTCCATGCATGTATGTACATGTTCATACAGTGCATTGGTGTATGATGTGGCAGTCATGCATCTTTTTTCCATTGACATGGGTGCTGTGAAGTTAGCCACCTCTGTTTTTAGGAGCCCAAATTCAGCTTTGCAGAAGTTTTTCATGGTGGTTACCTTTGCGGGGGGGAGGGGGTGAGATGTGGATTTCCATAGTGATTAGCTTGTGGTCAGATCTAACCAGGGAGGAATTGCTATTGGTGTACAGCAACGGTTGCCCATGTTAGTAATAACCAGGTCAAGGATGTTGATTCCTCTAGTGGGGGTAAGAATGAGCTGGTCCAGGGCATTGGAATTGATGAAGTCCAAGAAGCGTTGTGTACTGGTGCATGAGTAGTTTTCCCATTTGAAGAAGGGGTAGTTGAAGTCACCTAGTATGAGAGTGTTGGGTTAGACCATAACAGTTTCCAGGTTGCTTAGAAACATGGAGTGAGAGTCTTAGGACATGGTTGGGGACCTATAGCAGGCTACTAGCTGAATCACCATCTTGGGCTACTAGTCTGGAGGTGTGCATATCCTTTATAAATATGGAGACACCACCACCTTTAGAGCTTTGGTCCATTTTCTGGGGCTGAAAGGTGTGGAATGAGTTATAGCCTGCTTTACACCAGGTCTCCATTACAGCACAAATGCCAATGTTGTCCATTATGAGGAGTGCTTCGAGCAAGTGCAGCTTGAGATTTAGACTTCTAGCACTGAGCAGCATGGCCCTCAGATTGCATTTATTTATAGCTGTTATGGTGGTAATTTGGTCTTTGGAACATCACCTAAAAGGCACTATAAGGGCATGGAAAGAGCCTTAACCAATACCTGGAAACCCAGGGGTGACAGATGCAGGCCATCTTTGACAAAGCATCAAGGTCTGTCAATCATGTCATCCCAAGAAGACAGACATTGGATCCCCTTAGAATGACACAAGAAACTTAGCCAATTGTTGAAGTCAATAATTTTCTGCTTGTACTGCGGTATCATTGTGGGTGATGGTAGGATGCTGCTCAGGGCTAGATAATCTGAGACCTCCTCCATGTAGTCCAGGGAGGTGCATCTCAGGTCATTCACACCCACATGGACAGTGACAGAGTCATACTTGTACTTGTCGTGGAGTGACCTGAATGTGTATGTTATGTGTTGGATTCTGGCATCTGATAGACAGCTGACTGTTCCCTTCTCCTTATTCAACCTAGTGAGTGGGAAATCAGTGAGACTCACTTTTGAGTCACCTATGATTAGTGTATTGGGCAAGCTCTTTTGCCTTAGGGGCTTAGGTTGAGGGGCACACAGTGTAGGTGAGCTATGTGTCGTGTGGTTTGTGCTGTGTTGTGGTGGTTAAGTGTAAGGTACAGGGTTTGATTCTTACATTTGGGGAGCATAGCTAGGATTAGAAAAGCTACCTAGGGTCATTATCTTAGTAATTACCTATGACCCTATGAACTTGTATAGTAATGTCTTCCCAAACTCTGTATCTGTACCTCTGCACCTGCATGAACATTGCTAGCCCTATGTGGGATCTAGTAAAATCTTAATCAGACCTCCTTCTGTTCTGGTAAAAAATCATCCCCAGATAGGTGCAGCATTATTTCATATAGGTTGTGTTCATGATCAGCTACTGTTACAAATCCAGTATCTTGTCTCTTGTTGCCAACCACAAGCCCTTATCCAAGCTCATGCCTCACCTTTTACACCTGCTTTCAGCACTGACCTCTATATCTTTAAATTATAACAACTCCTTAAGTTGCTGTGGGGATTCTGTTTATGACAGGATGGATCTTGCATTTCTACCTTCTCAGTGATTGATGATTAAATAACATAGACCTTAGCCTCCTGCATACTCATAAAGATGGAGTCTTCTTTAAAACAACCTTTCACAACAAGATTTAGATATTAGAAAACAGGAACATATACTGCTATATAGTCAGACTGCCTGTCTCTTCCACATCACTTTATCCTTTTCCTGATTTTTGTTTTTATTCCACTGTATTTGGCATTCATCAGACTTGTCATTGAGTGCAATGCCCCCTTTGGTATGTACCTAACCAGGCATATCCAACAACTGGAATGTCCACAGAGCTTCCTCACTCAAAGAATACAGGGCATAAGTAACATGTCCTCTGTGGTCCACCTTAAGTCCCTGCCCCTGTATTCTGTCTCCTACAGGCTGTTGAGGAGAGATCTATGCCGGGCATACAAGGCATTGTCAGATCCCACTCTAATGGACCACCTGCATACCTGCAGAACAAATAGCACCAGAATTACCCATTCTAAAGACTTAAACCTTGCCTGTGATATACATAGGACCTGCAGAAAAGACAGGTATGTATCCCAGATACTACTCCTTTTCTGGAACAGGGTCCCCATCCATGTGAAGTAGAGTTCCTCCCTAAACCAATTCAAGTGTAACTTGGACAGTTGGATGGGGAAAAGGAAATTCATTCCTGGTTTGGCACCTATGTTTGTAATGGACACAGGCAACTTGTAAATGGTTCATCTCCCAGGCCCCTGCTTGTAAATATTTCATCTCCCAAGCCCCTATTTACACTTATCAAGGGTACAAGAACTTGCCAGAGATTTGGGATGCATAGCTGGGCTTAAAATTACCCTTGTGGTCATTAATCTAGTAAACACCTATCAAACTATGAACCTTCAGAATCACTTATGTGTATATTGTTTGTTAGTCTTTTGTAAAAATTCATTCTGGAATTCTATATTATTGAGATATCATAGGTGCTTTCATCTGGTGCTATTTGTCTCACATTCTGTTCCTGGAGTTCATGATTTTTTTAATATCCATAAATCCAGAGTTGACTTTAAAAGACCTTTGAGGGGCAAAGCTATCCAGGTTTGCCAATTATAGATTTGAGAATACATTTAACATCATTGTTGATGGCTGGGGCATCAAGGAGTTGCCTTCTGTGGATGTTCCACTTGTTGGATATGCCTGTTTAGGTATATACCAAACGGGGCATTGTACGCAATGATAGGTCTGATGAATGCTGAATATAGTGGAACAATGACAGCCTTTGATCTAGATTTAATACCTTTGTTTATAAGTTGAACATCATAGAATGATTTCCTCACTACTGTAGGCACTTGATGGTTAAAAGCTAGATTACTGTCTACATGAGTCCCCAAGTCTATGTCTACTGGGTCAACCCTTAGGGGTGTGCTGTCAATATGATAGTTATCAGGGATGGATGACTTCCTGAAGAATACTATTATGCATTTCTTGGCATTTAGTTTTAGTCCATGGCTCTGACACTAGCTGTTTATCTGTGTAAACCCTTCCTGGAGAACATTTGTTTCATTGGGCAATTCAAGGACAGCTCCTAATTTGCAATCATTTGCAAATTTAGTCAGTCAGAGGCAAGTGACATTGGCCTTGACTTAAGGGAACTGAATGCCAAAAAGAAGCAGTCCCAGGACCAATCCCTGAGGGACTCTGCTTGTGACTGGCTTCTTTGTAGAGGTGAACTCCCCAGTTCTCACTTTCTGGGTCCTGTATATGAGCCAGCTGGCTATCCACTGGGTGACATAAGGGTGTGCACCAAACTCTTAAGTTTAACCAAAAAGTAAAAGCGTCACAAAGGCAAACCAATTAGTAAAAACTACAAGAAAACCCTAGCCAAGCTACAGTTTTAACTGTGTGATACTTTAAACCTTCTGCAATACAGTCCCCTGGGATATATGCAAATGACCCTTTGAAAACATCAAGTGTTTCAGCTATATGACTTTTGAATGTCCATGACTTTTTTACATTTTCCTTTTTAACTCTTTATGGACAGAATCAGGCCAACAAAGCCAAACTGGACATGCATGTTTCAGACTACTTATGGCCTCATCAGCACAGCATAAGTGGACTGTTAGGCTATACTCTAGAAACATAGGGTCTTTAAACCCAGCTGATGTCCATAGCCAATAAGGTGTCTGCAAAATATCCCAACTAACAGCTATACTAAAAACTAAAAAGATCACACAGACAAACCAATTAGTAAAAACTACAAGAAAACCTTACCCAAGTGATACCTTAAACCTCCTTTAATAGAGGCCCATTGGATATATGCAAATGATCATGTCCTTAAAGACTTAAAAAGGAAAAAGTCATGGACATTCAGAAGCCATATAGCTGAAACACTTGATGGGTCATTTGCATATATACTATGCAGTGGCGGCTGGTGACTTCAAATCAAAGGGGGGGGGGTGCAGGCGACAGCTGAATGGGTGAAGTCAATGGGAATGGGTGTGACCAACTAGAAAGGGGAGGATCTATGCTCAAAACCACAAAAACTTTAATTAAATACACTGCCCTGGGTGCCAAACCATCATTATGAGAGTCCAATCAAAACAAAATGAAGTGTAGATGAAAAAAAATATTTCAATCCATTGGCTGCATGACAGCTTACTTAATATCTAGATGGAAACAAAAAGAAAGTGAGGCATGAAAAAATAAATTACTTTTTAAATACATTACTGGAATGCCAGTCAAAATCAAGTATAAGAAAAACAAGCAGCACTTAACTCGAATCACTTCTCCTTGCACTCCAGTTCTAATTATAATTTATATTCAGCTTTATTAAAGTACCAAGTAACATGCTGAAAGTAGCAATCTCTGTGATACCCCCACTTGTAAAAATGTTTCTTATCCAAAAAAGACCTGCTGCCTGACAACAACTATCTACTTGTTTCATGGGGAAAACATGATCAAAGTAAAAAATGAAAAGCAAGCAAGAAACAAGCTCAACATATATTGCTTAAAGGATTACTGCACAGGATATGGACCACACATGATAGATTGGCATTCTGTTTAGTTTGCATGTAAAGCCTGTAATGAGCTTAACATAATTTAATCTTGTCCTTTATTACAAATACTGTCATATGCATTTCAATACCCAAGGCTTATGTTATCTAATTATGTAAGTATTCTCTGCATGGCAATAACAGAAAGGCTTTCAATGTTGGCAATACTGCTTATTAAAACTTACTTGCATCTTACAATATCAGACAAGCTTACCTGATGGACATTAAAGCACTGCTACTTAAACACAGAGTGAAAGGCACTTTCTGAATAATAATAAGCATAAATCAACAGTATAAAAATATGACAGAAACCAGAACATTCTGCAAAATCAATGACAGATGAAAAGCCAATGTAGTACTTGTGTTTACTTTGGATGGGGGCGGGGGGGGGGGTAGTCTGCACATTTACACTGCATAACTGCTCCTTGCCTTGCTTGGACACATCCAGAGTCACTACATAGGGTAGTGGGGTGCAACAAGTTTGTCGCAATTTGAAATGTCTCTGGCTGACTGCGATGGCCCGGACACATTTGTCATATCTCTCAACCTTAGAGCAAGAAATCTGGACAAAGCCATACATAGAAGTGGGACAAAGGACCAAAAATAAGGACAATTTTAAAATATTGCTCTTATAAACTTAGAAAGATAATAGAATAGTAGGTCTTGCATTGGTATGAATTTTCTGAAAGGTACGAAATCTGAAACTCAAGTGTCTTTCATTATTTTCTAACTTCAGTCTTTAATGATTTGCCACAAATTTGCCAAAAAAACACAATTTTATGAAAAATGGGCCAAAAAATGTGATGCAAAAATATAAAATAGCCACACAATACAGCTGGGAACCTGTCAAAGAAGGGACACTTTTTAATATTAGTACTGCTAACTTGAGCAGCTGACAAAATAAAAGAATCTACATGCATTTCTGAAATAAAAGTAATCTATAACTGATTATTACAGTTATTTATTAATTGTAAACCCTCCATGTTTTCTTCCAAAATTGCCATTTTATAGAAGGATTATTAGGGAAAGAGCAACATTTTGAGCCAAAATCAGTGACAGTTGAGAGGTTTTGATATGCCTAATTCTATAAAGCAATTTTATTTGCACATACCTCTCAACCTGTTAATGTAGGAAATCTGGACAAGGCCAAATATATTGGGGGAACATACAAACACTACTAAAAATTGCTCTTGTATAAACTTAAGACAGTTGATAGAATGACAGATTTTGCTTTAGCATGCATTTTTCTGAAGGTTATGACGTAAAACTCAATGTCTGTCATTTAGTGACTTCATTCCTAATTGATTTGCCAGAAAACCACACATTTTATGAGGAACAAACCAAAAATAAGAAGCAAATATCTATTCATTCTGCAAAAATATGGACAGCTGAGAGGTATAGTTCAACTGGGGCTGTCTGAGTTTGCTGCCCTTCACCTCTCAAAATCATGGTTGATTGGTGCCTCCCCCTGCAACCATTCCAATGTCCATTCCTTGGTTATTTTTCCCCATTTACCATAAACACTGTAATGTGCATTCTGCTTTACTTCTGCGATGATTTGGATTTCATTTGAAAGTTTTATTTTGCATTTTTACAGCACAAACCCCAATAGATATCTGCTAAACAAAGCAATGCAGTCTCACAAGGAAAACAGACTTAGCAGTAAAACTTCTCTGCCCTTGAAACTCACATGCATTGAAACAGCATTGAAACCCACATTCAAAGAAAATACATTTTGCCAGCGGCAGACAAAGATTAACTTTGGGCTGTTTTCAAATCATAGGTCCCTTTTAGGCTGTTTTCAAATCATAGGCCCCTTGAACACGAAACATACACATGCTCTTTGATACACCTTCCCGATTGTATTAAATTGTATTCCTTGTACAATACAGTACAGTTGTTAGAGGGCATTTTAAATTTATTGTTTTGAGCATTTTTCCAAAATGCATGCACCAATGACAAAACTACCCAATTCAGAACATTTCCATCATAAAAGTCTACTCAACTTACTACAGTCCACCAGTATCAGTAAATATGCACAACCTCTGAAGTAGTAAAAGTCATCTAAATAATTCCACATTAAAGAAATCTGTAACAATGAAGAGGCTGCTGCTAGCAAACAACTTTATATGTCATTGTTTATTCATCTACAAATAAAGTGCCTGTTGCCCTTGAGGAATAAATTGCCTATGGTGCATGCATTAAAAAAAATGATAAGCTAGTAATATCGCAATAGGGACTGTATGGCAAACTGATAACAGGTTCATAGTTACTACTCTAGGTATCTTTGCCAAAAAGGACTGCAGCATCCACCCACTTTACAACACAGTACAGTATCAGCAATGCATCTATCTACTGTGGGAGTAGAACCCACAGCCTTCTGCATCAAAAGCAAGTATACTTCCTGTTGTGCTATTAACAATGCAAGCAGACTCAGAATAAGCAGCACTAAAGTTTTGTTCCCCTGCAGCTCTCAGCTCCTTGTAAAATCAACTCGACACGCAGATGTATCTCTGAACTTTGCAGCACAAGAAATCTGGAAAAAGCCGAAATTTATTGGGGGGGGGCAAAAGCCCAAAAACCAGGGACACATTTTAAACATTGCTTGTATAATGTTGGAACGTTGCTAGAATAAAATGCTGTGTTACCACCATACATTTCACTGCCACGTCTTTAACCCAGGGGACCCTGTGCAAAACAGTCAGAGAAACATACCGCTATGCCAAATCAGCTGTTTTGTGAAAGAGAGGAAGACAAACTTAAATGGCTACCATTTAGTGAATTCAGTTCTCACCATAGCTGTCAACCTCTTGGCACAAAACACCTGAACAAAGCCAATAATGGAGGAATACAGCTCCCAAACAAATTCAGTGAATTCAATTCTCACCATAGTTCTCAACCTCTTATCAAAAAACATGTGGACAAAGCCAGTAATGGGGGAATACAGCCCCCAAACATTCAATGAATTCAGTTCTCACCATAGATAACTCTCAACCTTAGCACAAAATACCTGGATGAATCCAATAATGGGGGAATACAGTCTGAAAAATAGGGACAAATTTCAAATATCCATGTTATAAACTTAGACAACTGCTAGAAAAAACAGTTTTGTGTTACCATGTACTTTCTGAAGAATATGAAGTCTGAAATTCAAATGTCTGTTATTTTTAAACATTTAACCAGAAAACTAGTCTGCCTTGGAACAAAAGACAATTTTTAGCAGAGAAGGGAGAAACTCCAGACACATCTTTGCAAGATGGGAGGACATGCAGACTCCACACAGAAGGCACCCCAGCCAAGAATCAAACCAGAGAACCTGTAGCTGTCAGGCAGCAATGCTACCAGTTCAGCACTGAACTATAGACTTTGCAAGGAAAAATGTAGATACAGAAACCACAGATTTTATGAGGAACAGAACAAATATGAGGCAAAAATCTGCAATTTATTTTAGAAATGGTGGTGGATAGGGAATTCAGGTCCTTGCCACCAGCATCCAAGGTACAGGGTTCAAGCCTGAGTATCTCTACCCACCACCATTTGTTCTCTCTAGCCACCAGTATATAGCAACTGGGGCATTACACACACAGACACACACACACACACACACACACACACACACACACACACACACCCTTCCTTTGTCCAGCAGTATAATTCATGTCACAAAGCCATCACCTACCTGCTGTAAAAAATGTGTTCATTTGTATAATCCACACCTATCCATTTCACAAACATAGCCCACAATCCAGTCAGCGACCAAACACCAACCCGAAGCATTTGTCCAGCAATAATCCACATATGAATGAAGCCCACGCAGCAGTGAAATTCCTGCGAGAACAGCTCACCCCTCAGTTCTCATTGGTTCTGCCTGCAGCTGAAGCAGTCTGGAGCTCCTCTGCTCTGTGTGGTCGTCACCGCATAGATTCCTGGGTATCTCACAGCACAGATTGCTGGGTACCTCTTTGTCTGTATCCAGACTGCTGATAAAGGCAGTCTGAGTTCTCTAATGTGTCCGTGCATGTGCAGTCAGGACTCGTGATTTTTTTTTTCTTCCATTTTTGTTTTCTTGTTTCACAGATTTTTCTTTTGTTTTTTTCTAGGTAGGAGGGCTGCAGTCCGGCAGTCCGATAGCATGAGCCGCCCCTGATCCTATAGGCCTCTATTACATGAGGTTTAAAGTATCACACAGTGAAAAATCTAGACTGGCCAGATTTTTCTTGTAGTTTTTAAAGTCTTAAGTTTGTCATAAATGCCCAAGTGGGGTATTGTGTCAAATGCCTTGTCCAGGTCAAGATAGGCAGTGTGAACCATTTTGATGTCATGCATTGCTTTGGTGACCTTCTCAAAGAATTCCATCATATTGAATAGGCATGACCTGCCTTTGATGAAACCAGATTGGGTTGGGTCCAGTGTCTGGAGGTTTCCTATGTCATTACTGATCATTTCCATGATAATTCTTTCCATAGCTTTTAATATTAGACTATTGAAACTTATGGGTCTATCGATGGCCCATGTTTGTGCAGAGGGAGGACTGTTGCTGTTCTCCATTGATGAGGCACAAAGCCTGTTTCGAGGCTGCAGTTAAATAGCAATTCCAGAGGGCCTGATAGGTCATGTTTCAAGCTATTTAGAAGGCATCATAATAAAATAAAAACAGCCTGTAAACAGTTAATCCAGTGAACTCCAATAAATGAAAATTCACTATAGAAAAGGCACTGGTAACAAGACAGGCTTAATAGCTGGATAGCGCCTCAATGTTTAATAAGATCACCTTTCAACAGTTAAAGCTTCATCAGGTAATATAAAAACCAGTAACACTCCTAATATTTAAACACAACATATCCAATCATGTGATGCATCAATTAGTCAAACTTGTTTACGTAATTCTCTTAACAGAGGTTTTAAAGATACAGAACTGTTCAAACCTGGAGAAATATGTACCTTCAGGCAACGTATCCAGTAATATTGATCTATCTCAGTATAGTGTGTAATATTTCCCCAAAGTAATCAATCATGAATAACATTTAATATTAAAAACTTATATAATGATTAAAATCTTTTTCAGCCTTATGTTTATATAAAGCATCAGTAATTATCTGTCTTTTATCAGAAATGTGTTTCCCAATGCACTCTAAGTTTCTGACTTGTTTTGCCTACATAGTAAGCTTCACAATGGTCACAGAGAGCTAGATGTACTAAGTTTTTTGTATCACAATTTACATATATAGTTAGCTTAACTTATGAACCATTGACTGGGTGAATCAATGATTTGCCTATATATATATATATATATATACACACACTTACAATTCACACACCTACCACTTTTAAAAGGGCCCTTTTTCACTGTTTAAAAGGTAAAATAGTTCAAGGTTGTTCTTTATAAACACAATAATTGTTGTAGATAAGTACTTATTTTGTAATCAAAATGACGGTGTAAGATAACATCTGCCTGTATTTGATAATAATCTGTTTAACATTATTCATATTTTTATTATAAGTTAAGAGACATCTAGATGTATCCTGAGAAGTTGTGGATGCATGCTACTCCTGTGCAGGCATGCATTTTGTTTAACAGGTTTCTTGTATAGCATAATGTCTAAAATGCCAGCGTCATTCTTAAAATTTGTGATATCTAAAAATGTATTTTATTTAAAGAACAACTTTTATTAAACTTTAAAAAAGTTAGCATATTTGAAAGATACTCACAAAATATATTAAAAGTGTCAATATCTCCACTCCATATTAAAAAGGTCATCTACAAAACTGATAAAAGGCAACATTATTCATGAAACTATTTTCTGATGACAAAACATATTGACGCTACTATAAATACATATATATATATATATAGAAAAGCTCCACATAAAATATAAAGTTAATACAGTGATATACATACAATACATAAGATAGTTTAATTGGTACAAAGTGAATTTAGAACATTCAGATATTACTAGACTGTAAAGATATAGAATAAAATACTATTTTTCAATTACATAATGTAATCATAAGTGTAAATACAATAGTATAAGTTGGAAAATTAGTGATATAAACAGGAAAGAGTTAATGCAGTAGAGGTTTTAGAAGCAGAGTCTAAATAAAGTGTCTAGGATTAAAGAGGTATGCAATGTATTTCACAGGTGCAGGTAGGATTATTTAGATAGTGAGGTTTTAGTGCAGTTTTAAAGGCTTTTATGGAGTCAAGTTGAATAATGTTAGAAGAGAAGGCATTCCATAGTTTGACAGTATTAAAGGAATATAGGCATTGCCCAGCTCTTTTGTCAGGTTTAGTTACATTTAAAATTTGCTTGTTTGTGGACTGGAGGGTTCTTGCTGGGGTGTATGTGTGTGGAATAGATTGGAGTGCCGGGCAGCTATTAGGTTTGAATATTAGCTTGTGGATGAGTGTTAACTGGGAGCAATAAAGATAGTGGTGAAATTCAAGCCAGGACAGGTTAGCAATAGCGTTACAGTGGTGTGAGCTGTTAAGCATGTCAGAGGCAAATTTGGCTATCTTATAGAAACCAGATTGCAGCTTATTACTAATAGCTGTATGCAGGTTTGTGAAAATGGGACTTCCATACAAGAGGGAGGGGATATGTTGAGTTCTTGCTAGTTTTATCTTTGTTTGCTTATCTAGGTAAAGTTTATGTCGGTATAGTTTTCCAAGCTTGATGTGTTTTTTTTTACTGTATTGAGAATGTGTTGCTTGAAAGAGAGTTTGTTATCAATGGTGATTCCTAGAAGCTTTGAACTTTTCACTTGTTCAATTTCTATATTGCATTTTGTTTAACAGGTTTCTTATATAGCATAGTTTCTAAAATGCCAGCATCATTCTTAAAATTTGTGATATCTAAAAATCTTGAAATCTCTGGCTGGAGGTTTTGATGAAAATAGTAGCAGTTTAGTTTTGTTGGGGTTCAACATTAGTTGAGCATCATTTAGCCAGGTTTCTATGGATGTAAATGAATTGTGGGCAATCTTTTGGAGGTTAGAGAAATTGTTGGAGAATATGATAATAGTTGAATCGTCAGCATATTGAATACATATCATGGTAAAGAATCAACATCTAGGGTGATAAGAAGACAATTAGATGCATCGTTAGTGTGTGACCATTCATATAGTTTGTATAAAAAGTCATTGGTATCCTTAACAATGCTTCCTGTTTGATCAAAACCTATCATCAATTGTGTTTCAAGAAACGTAGATATGCATTCAGTCATAAAGCCTCTTGCTGAGACTATATGCTTCAGTGGTAGAGCAGTCATTGATTTATGTGCTGTTTGGTTGTACCATAAATAAAAGGTTTTCTAAGAGACTCAGTATATAAATAATTAAATATTTCATTATTAATTCTCATTTTAGTGTGCAATTCTTGTAATAATTTTAAAACACGAGTGACTATAATATTACACTCACTTATAGTGATCTTCTTATAGTCATTACTAGCTAGTAATAATTCCATTGCATTTAAATAAAAAGAAGTAAATAGCACAACTATACCTCCACCTTTGCAGCATTTTTGATAGTAATATTCAAATTGTCAAAGATCTAATAGCTAAATGCTCCTCAGCAGTAAGTTTATAGAACTTACTAACATTTATTTCCTATATAAATCATATATCTCACACTGAACAGTCTGCTCAAAAACCTGTATAACAGTATTGTTGTATGTAACAAAGTAGAACACTTCAATGTATTTTTATACAAACTATTGTTTGTCCCAAACAAACTTTCAAATTTAAATTTCTAAAGAAATATTTAAACTTGGACAAGGTCTTTGAAATGTCAGAGAAACATACAGGTATAAACGTTAGACATTTACTCAGGACCAATAATTAATCAGCAGTTAAAGTATACAAAGAAAAATTAAATACCAGTTTACTTAAGTCTTGGTTTGACTGTGAGTTCTTCCCCTGTTGTTGATTGTGAGATAAGCTCTCCCTCCATTGAGGGGGCTGAGTCATTGGTAGAAGTCATTCAAGTAAAAAAGGAAATCAGTGAGGTCAAGCTCTAACTGCATTAGGATCAACGAAAGCAGCTTTTGACCAATGAGCATAGATGCATCAGTATGTGTGGTAACCCCAACAATGGACTGCACAAGAATTGCAGGAATTGGACTAATTGTCTGTGATGAAGCTCCACCAATAGATGTAGGCTGTGAGGAGACACCAGCAATTGGCTGTATACGAGTTACAGGAACTGCTCATTATCTCTTCACTCCCTCATTCTAGTTACAAAAGAAGCGCTAATCTATGTTCATAGATTAGTACTAAGCTAACTGCCCTTGCGAGCCATTTTAAGCCTAGCCAATTATCCCTTGTGAGACTCAAACCCTGCACCTGGTGTTTGTAAGGCAAGCATCTTAACCATTAGGCCACCCTCCCAACCTCAGCTTGCACAGTTATTGTGCTATAAAGAACAACCTCAAACTATTTGACCTTTTAAAACAGTGAAAAAGGGCTCTTTTAAATGTAGTAGGTATGTGTAATGTGTATATATAGAGGTAAATCATTCCTTCACCCAGTTAATGGTTTAGAAGTTAAACTAAATATATATGGAAATTGTGATACAAAAAAAATAGTATATCTGAATCTGGCTCTCTGTGACCATTGTGAAGCTTACTATGTAGGCAAAACAAATCAGAAGCTTAAAGAACACATTGGGAATCACATTTCTGATATTAAAAGACAGATAATTACTAATGCCTTATTTATTTATTTTATGTATTTATTTTACATTTGTTCACCAGGATAGTCCAACTGCGCCAGTGCCCATTTTCAGTGGATTCCCAGAGGAAAAGCCTCAAAAATACAACAAAAAAAGAAATTCATAACAGATTAAAAAGATTAAAATAGTAATTACAGTCAACAGATATTTCATTACACAGATTGAACAGTAAATTCTAAAAAAAGAATTGGACATTAAGCAATATAACAGGATTGATAACACGTTGACTCAGTTACAATGTATACAGATATCTACAGTGATACCAGATTTGGTAAATGCAAGGTATGCTTCTTCAGCAGAGAGTTTAAAATGAAAATGTGGTTAGTGGAAGAAGAGAATTAGTAGGAGATTACTATTGGGTAATGTGAAGAGTGGGGAGAGAAAAGGTAGGAGGAGAATTCACAAAAAGCATCAGTTAAGGCAAAGTGAAGAGAGAGGAGAAATAAAGTTATCCAGGGGTAATAAAGAAGCAGAGCCAATTCTTGTTTAGATGTTATTTAAGAAAGAGTTTGAATTTGGAGGTAGTAGGGGTATTTAGAATATAATGGGTAATGCTGCTCCAAATTTTTGCAATTTGATTTGCAAATAAGGAGTCACCAAAAGCATTGCAAGAGTTTTTAGGTTTTAGAAGTCATTAGTTAGATGGCCGGAGGTCACAGATTGTGTTGTAAGGTTGTACTAGGTTCACTAGTGCTGGACAGGCTTTTGGTTTGTGTAAAATGTTGTAAGCAATTGTAAGTTGGTTAAAAGCAAGTAGGTTTGGTAGCTCCAGCCACTGTAACTGTTTAAGGGCTGTACAGTGGCGGGTTCTATTTTGGAGAAAGGCATTAAAGCGAGCTATTTTACAGTAGCATATCTTTAATTTGGACAATTCAGATTTTTTAACATTAGTGAAGATGGGGGAGACATACAATAGAGTGGACAGAAGGTGTGTTCTGGCTATGTCTTGTCTAGTTGAGGGGGTAAGGAAAGTTCTTGATGTATACTGGCAGCCAAGCTTAATATGTACCTTTTTTATAGCAAGGGCTATGTGCTTATCAAATTTTAGGACACTGTCTATTATGATACCAAGTAACTTTGTCCTATCTACTGACTCAATTAGAGTGCCAATGGAGGAGAGTATGCAAAGTGGGGCAGGAGGTTCTGTGGTTTTATTATTGGAGAATATAATTATCTTTGTCTTGTTAGGGTTTAGTATGAGTTGTCTTTCTTTGAGGAACTGATCTATGTCTGAAAAAGCACTCTGGGTCTTAGATAGGAGTTCTGTGAGGGAGGGGGCTGTGCAGATAATACTGCATACTGTATGATAGTTGCATGCAGGGATGTTGAGCTACAATTGTTTGTAAAGATGGAGAAATGTAGAGGCCCAAGAACAGAGCCTTGTGGGACTCCTACAGTAATAGGTATAAGGGTAGAGGGTATAGGTATAAGGTTAGAGATTTCATCTTTCCATATAACTGCTTGTTGGTGGTCTGATAGATAGCTGTGAAACCATGTAATGAAAGAAAGTGAGAGGTGGATAGATGATAAATCTTCAAGTAGTTTTTGGTGGGATACAGTGTCAAATGCTTCTGACATATCCAAGAAGATGGAAGAGATGAGGTTGTTAATATTTCTATGGTGGTTTATGAAATCTGTAAAACTTAATAGAGCAGTTGTGGTGCTATGTTTTGGTCTAAAGCCATGCTGGGATTTTGAGGGAAGGTTATTTTGTAGTAGGTAGGTAAGTAGCTGTGTTTGTATACATTTTTCAATTATTTTGCTAAGGGGGGAAATTATGGCAATCATTATCTATTTACGTGGTGAAAACTCTGCATCCTATTTTGGACATTGTGAATAATGTGTTAAAGGACACAAAGTCTTTTATAACTGAGTTATACAACAATGCATCCAATATTACAGGTGTTTATGTTTTTGTGATGGTGGACATAGATCCTCTTTTTACAGTTATTCCCAACACATGGGGTGCAGAGAATATTAAGGAGTTTCTGAATGGAGGACAAATCTTCCCTAATGATAAAGTGAACATGATTTGTGTGCTTTTAGATATTATTTTAGAGAATAATGTATTTTTTAATGAGTGTTATCTTCAAAAGTTTGAAATGGCTATGGGCACAGCTTGTGCCAAAAGCTATGCCAACCTAGCTTTGGCACAATGGGAGGAGAAATCAGTATTACATAATAATGTGTTTTCTGGGTACATTGCCTGGTATACCAGTTTGTGGATGACATGTTTTTTTCTATGGTGTGGGCCTTTTGAATTACTTGGCACCTTTATGGAATATTTACATACCACAACATCCTTTTTAAAGTTTACTTGTCAATTTTCCAGGGATAAGATCCAATTCCTTGATGTCACGGTAAGAAAGACAGATTTAGGATCTGTAAACACTGACCTCTATAGGAAACCAAGTAGAAAGAATGCCCTCTTACACAAGAACAGCATGCATACTAGACATGTGCCTAGGAATGTTATGAGGGGACAGGTTTTGAGGGTTATGAGACTACATAACGATGATGCTCAGGTGGCAGTAGCCCTACAGATGCTTAACCATCATTTTTTGCTGAGGGGTTACTCTGAGAAGGAAGTAGACACGTGTATTGAACAATCTTTGAAGTTTTTAGAATTGAAGGATAGACTCTATTTTTCTGATTATAATATAGCTATTAACAGTCTGAGTCAGTGGGTTAGAAATAACAGTATTAGGATTCCCCTGACATATTTGAGTGATGTAGATATTTTCTGCTGCATTTTTAAGAAAAAACGGAATATATTACAGGTGTCAGATGAACTTAGGGAGATTGTGGAAGATAGACCCTATTTTTTTTTAGAAATAATATGACATTGAATAGACAACTTTGCTATAGACCTTATAAGTGTACAACATCTATAGTCTCACAGAGACATGGGGTGTTTCCTTGTAGAGGTTGTTCTGCCTGTAGTTATATTCATGTAGGTTTTAGTTATGGACATCCACAGGCAGGTTTTTTGATCAAATACAAGTTTTATGCTGATTGTAAAACCCATAATATAGTTTATTTTAGTTATTGTCAGGTATGTAATGTTTTTTTTTATATTGGGAAGACCAATCACTCATTTAAGGAGCATATTTTGGAACATACTAGGGATATCAGAAATGAAGAGAAGAGTAGCACCTTGGTACAACCTGTCAAGAATAATGGTTCACAGCATACGTTTAGGTTTTTTGTACTAGAAGTTGTAACAGAAAACATCAGGAGTGGTGATCTAAAGAATAAGACTGAATCAGCTGAACAAAAGTGGATCATTCAATTTAAAGCTGACAAACCACCAGGTATTAATGATGCTGTTTCCTTTGAGCATGTACCTCAAAACATTGATATATAACAGAGGTTTTCTGTATAGATATGCAATTTATTATTTTTATACATACTATTGTTTTTTCCATGTGTTCTATACATGCTTTTTGTATTTTTATGCATTTTTTAGATTGTTTGTGGTATTTCTTAATTAGATGTATGATTTTATTGGATATTACAAGTTGCCTTAAGCTGATTGGCTAAAGGAATGAATATTTGGTTAATTGATTTTGTATGTGGTAGTCTGATGAAGCAATTTTTATCGTGAAAGTACTTACTCTGTAATAAATATTTTGTCCTGAGGCTGTGGGTTTCAGTATCTTGTTGTTTTGTTTGGGAAGTATGGCAATCAGTCTGCAGTTGGATAATTCTGTGGATTGACCACCCTTATGCAGAGGAATGATATGGGATATTTTCCAGAGTACTGATCCATATTGTTCAGTAATGGATCGACTAATGAGTAAAGAGACTGGGTATGAGATAGTCTGCTGCTAGTCTAAGAAATCCACTTGAGAGTTGATCTACTGCAAGTCTGGTGGGTTTCAGTTGAAGAAGGAGATTTTGATGTAAGTGGTCGGTATGGTCTGAAATGAGAAGGCTGCAGAGTGATGGGCAGTAGTTGTGGAGATGATAAGAGGGATATGGGTACTGTTGTTTATTAAGGTTAGGATGGAGTTAATGAAATGTGAGTTGAATTGGACTTCTGTGCTTATGTTGGAAATAAAGTTGAATGGTGAGAGAATAGTGAATTGCCCAGGACTTGAGTTGTTTAATGGAATACCAACATTTCTGAGGGTTATTTTTATGTTTTTATTGGATCAGGGTATAATAGGATTGTTCGTCTGATCAAACTTGATTTTTGACTAAGTTGCATAGCTGGCGGTAGTCATTAAGGGAAACCTGGGTTTTTGAATACTGCTAGTTTAGCCAAGCTCTGTCTTTTTGTTTCATTATGTTTATGGTGTCTTTAGTTAGCCAATGAAGCAGGTGCATATTTGCAACATATTTTTCTAATAAGGGATAATAAGTTTAAGATGTTCAAGAATGAGTTGTTGAAGAAGATGACTGCCTCATTGAGGGGAAGTCATTTTAAGGGGGACCAACTGTGTTGTTTTAAGAGGGTGTTAAAGGTTTCTATGGTGAAGTGTTTCTTGGTACGGATATACTTGTAGACAGAGGTTTTAGATGAGTGTGTCTTACTCCTAATTAGGTATTTAGGGGAATGATCACTACGGGAGGCAGGGAGGCAGCCAGAGACTACTCATTGATTAGGGTGATTTGAGAATATCCAGTCTAGTATGGAATGTTTGTTATTGTGTCTGTCAATTCTTGTAAGTGTGGAGATAAGGTGGGAGAAACCAAAATGGTTAATATGATTACTTGGATTTAAGAAAGTGCAAGTGGACCAATCCAGATTAAAGTCACCCAAGATAATTATTTCCTGATTAAAAGTAGTGGAGGCTCAGATAAACAGATTTTCTTTTATAAGATTATTGTTTTCATGGGGGAGATGTACTGCTATGATGATAATGGACTTTTTGATGTCAAGTTGAAGATGATCAACTAGTATTTCAGAGTCTGTAGCTAGGGGTGGGGTAGTGTACAGTTGTAGCAGGCTAAGGATGTTTTTATATATCATAGCTATGCCACCACTGTGATTGTGTATTCTGTCAGTTCTATGGGTATGGTATCACTGGGGCAATAATTCTTCATTTTTGTTATGTTTTTTTAGCCATATTTCAATAATTGGTACAATTGCTGGGGAGTATAGTGATAGGGCAGCTTGTAAGTCAGGTACTTTATTTAAAAAATGTCTAAGGTTAATGTTTAGGATTAATAGTTCAATGGAAGTATCTGCTAAGGGTGAAGGGTTTAGCAGGGCAGGGTTATGTTGTAGGTGGGCTGTCTGAGTATATGGGTTAGGACCTGGATTCAGATGAATGTCACCACTGAGATAAAGTAGATAGGATTTAAGTAGGAAGGTGAGTGAGGGTTTGACAGTGAGTCTGTAGAATTTGTGTAGGATGTGTGTGGGTATATGAATGGAAGGGTATTTTAGTGTGAATAGCTGGATGGGTGTGTTATTGAACAGTTGTGGTGATATGTTGCTGTAGGTGAGCAGGTAAGGTGTAGGAGGGTATGTAGGAGTAGTAGGTGTGATTGTATGCAAGACTTGAAGGTGGTGAAATGAGATAAGGTAATAGGGTGTTGTGAGTCGAGTGAGGAGCAACACAGTGAGAAGTACTATACTGAGGTTGGTAAGAGAAGATTGGAAAATTGAGATGTGAGGAGAATGTTAATGTAATAGTGTGGGTTAGAGGTACTAAGGATAGCAGAGTGTGGGATGAATAGGAAGAGTAGATTAGTATGAGTGTAGGTTGAGTGGGAGTAAATATTTGAAGAAGGAGATTAGGTTTGAGAATGGGAGAGTGGCGGGATTGGTAGACTGTCTGCGGATGTGATTGGCTGAATTAACAGAGGGTGTGGTGATGTAAGTATATAGTTGGGGATAGTGAGGATGTGTGGGAATGGGGGTAGGGCAGGGGAGTGGAGTGAGCACGGAAGGCAAACGGAGTGGGTTGGACCAGAGAAGGCTTAATTTCGACAGCTTAGTATACAAGCTGCAAAAACTAATCAGTAGTCAGGTGTGTGAAGAAGAATGTTTTACAGGAGGCTGTGCCAATATCGAGATGGAGCAACCTATGCTCAGCAGTTAAATTCCAAGGTAAAAGAGAGTTTAAGTAGAAAAAACTATGAAGGTTGGGAGGCAAAAATGTATACTGCAAAGCTAGTAACTCTGGTGGGGAAGGGAGTCACTTTGAAAGCACAAGTCTCAGTTCTGGCAATGCACTAACATCTTAAGTACTTTAAAACAAATTATAGGAGGCAGGTTATACATACAAGATTAACTGGCTATTGTTAGGAGGACTGGGTTGTTGTTCAGCAAGGATGAGCTGTTCAATTGGTGATACTAGTAGCCCTTGTGAAGTATGTACAATTGGGTAAGAGCAGGAAAGGAGGTAAGGCTGATTACTTAAAGTAAGGAAATAAAGAGGGAGGGGGGTAAGAGGGGTTAATTAGATAATGCAACAGCTGTGAGGTGGAGAAGCATTAGAAGTTCACCCGTTTTATATTTCAATGGTTTGCAAGTTTTACAGGCGTATTTACAAAACAGTATATCAACTATTTGCTAGTTCACATCAGCACTATAAAAGATACATATATTATGTACCAGGACCAGATTATAAATGCAGTAAAAATGGACTAAAAATATATTACCATTATTAATATTACACTATAAAAAATAAAACTGTAGTAGGTTATGCAGACAAAACGAGTAGCGCTACAGCAAAATGCACATGTGAAACTAACAGAATGTGACCATGTAATACAACCTAATCTTGCAACGAGCAAAGCACTGTAAATTAAGCATGTAAACATAAGTCTGAATAAGATTTTAATCATGATTTTAAGTTTTTAATGTTAAATGTTATTCATGATTCATTATGGGGGATATATTGTACACTATACTGAGATGGATGAACATTACTGGCACTTTGCCTGAAGGCACATATTCCTCCAGGTTTGAATGGGTTCTGTATATTTAACACCTCTGATAAGAGAATTACATAAACAAGTTTGACTAATTGATGTGTCACGACTGGTTATATTGTGTTTAAATATTAGTGAGTTCTACTGGTGAAACCTTAACTGCCTGATGAAACCTTAACTGGCAAAATTTTAACTTGCGAGTTTATTAAACCTTGAGGAGCTATCAAGCCTGTCTTGTTTCCAGTGCTCTTTATATTGTGACTATTTAGAAGGCATCCTAGAATACTGTCTGGGCCCAGTGATGCAGTATTCTTGGCCTTAGAGCATTAAGGACCTGTTCTCTAGTGATAGCAGGGGGTGTTATAGTCAATGTTTTTTCCTGAGTTAATGTTGAGGGAGAGAGTGGGATAAAGTTGGAGCTGAATTTGTCGGCTATTAGGTTTGCTATATCTTCTGGCTTAGTATAGGTGACTCCAGTTACAATGAGCTCTACACACAATTGTGTATTGTCTTTGAGATTGCAGACATAGTTAAAGAATGACTTATGGCTGTCCTTGGTCTGGGAGGTGAAATTTACCTCAAATTTTGTCCTCTGAGTTGTTTAATTTTATGAAAGTGCCTTTATCCTGCTGGGTGCTGCACTTCCTAATTTTTGCCATGATTTTCTTACTTCTGTTATACAGCCTATTGATGTTGTGATTCCACCATGGTGGCTTGTTTTTTGGGTTACTTCTGTACTTCTTCCTGGTGGGTGAAGCTTCCTCTGTGCAGTTATTAACATGCTTGTATAGGATTTTTGTAAACAGTTCTCTGTAGACAACAGTGTTCTTGGGGTGTATGGGGGCTTGACATTTTTCCAATTTATCACTTAGTAGTAGGAAGTAAGCCTTAAGATAGTTCCTGAATATTCCAGGATTAGCTGGGTTTCCAGGTTTTATTTTTCCTTCAGAGGAGAACAATTTGTGGTCTGACCTTACCAGAAATTACATTACACTAGGAGGTGTGCAGCACTCTCCATATTAATGAGGACTATATACAGTTTGGTTGAACCCTGGTTGATGTATTGACAATCTGGTCCAGGGAGTGTTTAGAAAATCCAGGAATCCCTGTGCCTGTACATTTGGTGTCGTATATGATTCCCAGTTAATAGCATGATAATTAAAGTCACCCATTAATATGATATTGAGTTGGATGGTGAGTGTTTCCAATAATTTTAAATACATGGTATGTGCTTCCTGAGTTATAGAGGGAGACCTATAGCCTGCAAGGAAGTGGCATTGGATTTCGCCTATGGTGATTTAAATGTGAAGAAGCTCAAATGCATTGTTCTGTTTGACCAGTCTTGATGTATATTTATTTTTGATGTAAATCAAAATACCTCCACTTTTAGTCCATGTCTGTGTAGTAGGTGGTCTAAATGCATGGAAGGCATTATAACCTTGAACTGTTGGTGTGCTATTTGTGGTTTTAAAGCATGTCTCAATGACCACAGGGATGTCAGCACTCTCTAGGGTGAAGACAGATTCTAGGGAGTGGAGTTTTTTGTTTAGATTCCTAGCACTGAGCAGTAAAACCTTTAGATTTCCTTGGATTTGATTTGCTATTTCAGAAGTTCTTTCAGTTTGGAATTGCCTAATAAAGGCACTGTGGGGAAAACCAATGCTTTACCTAATATCTGAAAGCCTAGAGAGGAGAGGTGCAGACCATTTCTGGCAAAGCAGCGTGTATGTTGACCATCTCCTTCCATGCTGACAAGTACTGCACCCCCTTAGAATGGCAGCCTTCACTGAAGATATGTGTTTGGCAGGACTCTCAAGGGTGTGTTCAATCATATATTACACTTATGCAAGCAATCTAACCCCTCACCGTCTCCTGATGATACTATTGTGAAAATTGCAGAAAGCAGATCTACTTTATTAACTTAACAAAGACTGCTAGAGTTTCACCTGTTCACTGCCAATTGATTGGTTCATACTGTACTTGTAATCAGCAGTGAGTTTAATTTTTATTTCTTGCCTTATTTTTTGCAGTCTCCTGCATCGTTAATGTGATGACTTTGTTAACACATTCCAAATGTATAGATATACTGCTTACAAGGTTGCACAGACTTGGAGGCTGGAATACACAGAAAAGTGTTTCACTGTAAGCAGAAGAGTTGCAACCAACTAAACAATAAATAAGTAAAAAATAATTGCAAAGTCTATTTTCATTCAGCTGATCCCTCCTCTTCGAGTCACCGTAACTCTAGCTCTCATAAGGCCAGGAATGCAGTGGAAAGTAAGTACTTTGCAGCCTTTTTGCATATGTGTAAGATGGCAATGTTATCTGCTCTGTAAAGTGAACGGAAATGGCTCATCTATTCTTAAATCCTTTATGTAAAATATATCAAGATCGTTACATACTCCATTGCTATTATTAACAACTGTGTTATGGAGACTTGCGTGTCATCCCTGTAGGAGGAAGGTGGCCTGATCTCACTTCCAAATGCTGGGTCATTATCTGAAGCAAATGTCTTCATAACCTTTGCTATTCTGAACACTTGTGCTAAGATATTGGAACAGGGAATACATCTACAGACCTCCCAATACACTGAGTGAGGCATCATCCTTAGCATGCCATAGCATGGATTCAGTAAGGGCTGTTCAGTCAGTGCTGCTTTGCTATCATTCTCTGACTGTATCTGTGAAGGACTGGGTAGGAATGAGGTTGCACATTGCCTGTTCTTAAACCTGTCCAGGGTATGTTTGTTAGTCATAATTGCCTTTAACAACAATTACCAAAATAGTTGTAAATACAAAGTCAAATATTCATCAGCCTTCTCTATTTTGCCTTTAGCTTACAACGATGTGCCAAAAGCCTCACTAACATGCCTCTTATTTTTTAGGTTATTTACCATCGTTCTGCCTTTACAATGTACTAACTGATTGTAGTGCAGTACATGGATGATCATGAAGCATTGTGTAACAGCAAGAGGATTCTCCAGCTCTGCACTGTGGTGGTTCAGGGAGTCATAAGTTATGTGCAACACCAACAAAGCCAACTCGGTAACTGCTAGCCTGACAGCTTTTTTTCTCATTTGATCAGTTTTAGACATAGTCACTTCTAAATAGAACTGAATAGATTCCAGTAAAATCCATATAACTTGACCTTTATATCCATTTCACAGCAAATATCTGCAGTTATCTGGTAGGCTGTTTGTACCATTTCAATGACTTTTACTTTTCTAACCCTTGAAAGACACTTGGCACTTCAGTAGCATCCTCCACACAGGACTGTAATTCCTCCAAATGGGAAAATGCAAGCTTCTAGGAATCATTAAACATGAACAGTGTGAAGAATCTTCTTATTCCTAAAAGTTTCTTGTCTGCAGTACTCTAAATTAATTCATTAGGTTTACCTTTGATTATATAATCCTCTCCTTTCCGAATAAGATGCAGGTTGTTCTTTTTTTAAAAAGGCTTTACTTAAAGATGGATTAGTACAGTAACCATGGAAATTTAAGCTATTTTCATGGCTACTGCAGTTATCCATTTTTAAATAAGGCTTTTTTAAACTGTCCTGCTTAATTTTCTTTCACTGTTTTTATTCGAACATAAATCAGCACATTTTTCTCATCTCTTTTCCTCCAGCCTTACAAAACACCTCCTTCAAAAGTACTAGCATGGTTACACTCTTGGCTGTATATACTATTTGAAGCATAGCCGTCTGAAGAGTTTTCATAATATTCATATTTTTATTCCCTTATAAACCTGTACAAAAACTACACTTAGCTTTGTCAGTATAGAGTACAATTTATGTTTAACAACTTACATGCCTACATTCATAACACAGCTGTCTCTTGTTTCATTTATATTTTAAAATGCTAAATTTCACTTGATAAAAACACCCACATATCATAGACAGCTATGTGCTATGTATTTCTTTATCCAAACATTACAGTAGCTAATACTTTTACAGGGTCAGTGCATTGTCAAGTGTGACCTGACAGTAATATATGTACCTTAAGTTATGTATGTAAAAATTAATGTATGCATTCTCTTATTTTCTTTGACTACTATAGGTATCATCCAGTTAGCATTACATAAATAAAATAAAATAATTTGAAAACTTGGGCACAGTTTGTATTCCACTTTGTTTCAGTACTTCACTGGAGAACAGTTTGCTTGAAGTTATTTAATATAGAATTGATGGGATCAGAACTCATATACAGAGCTACACGGTAAGGAGAGTATACCAATTTCAGCTGGTTTCTAACAGGAAAAGCCTTAGACAGTGGTACATCATAGTAAATTTTTCATGTATACAAAATAGAAGATAAGAACACTTTTGGATATATAGATTTCTTTAGAGTTTTTGCTGGAGAAAGTTTAGTAGCAAAACCCTAGTGTATTTTTATTGTGTTACAATATGGAACAATACAATGCACTCTATAATGTTCATATTCCACAATACAATTTAGATTTCTTTGTCAGATTTTAAATGACTGACTGCACAATACAACTGTTGGGATGCTCGAACTGATATTTTGTTTTTACTAAACTTATTCAAAGGAACACTGTACAGTGTGTGAGTTTCCACTCCAAACTCAAAATGCTGTGTAAATACAATGATTGAACCTTCAGTTTAAACTGGAAAAACTGTACAATCTGTCAAGTCCCAGCTTGAATGACATCTACAATTGACTTATGCATTCTTTTTTTAGTACATTTTATTGGATAATTCAAAAATATCAGAAAGATGCTAAACAAGCAAAAACACTGACATTAAAAAAGATGCACACCAATAAAGTCAATACCCTTCTAAGAAAGAGTCTCAGTTTGGGATCAGCAGAATCTGTCAACAAACAAAAAAAAATCATTAGTTTCACAAGCAGTAAGAAATAAAATGGTGTTTATTACAATCTGCAATTTATGAGTATTTTACAATAATACAGTTACATAATTTTTCTTATGGGTATTCTTTATAACTGCCTAATAAATATAACAGTTGCAGAGGATATCACAGTATTGCAAGTCAAATTTCTGTTTTTTATGGAAAAAGAGGTAATGTGGGCAACTGTACAGCAATAACCCACGCCTGTGTGTGGGTAATGCTGGATTTACCCACGGTTGGCGTGGTTTGGTCTCGAGGGCGAAGCCCGAGGGACCAAACAAAGCCAACCGTTGGTAAATCCAGCATTACCCACACCCAGAAGTGGGTTATTGCTATTATACAATGACATTATTTAAGAAAATAAATAATTACTTTTCTTAAATAATGGCATTGTATAATGCCTCTTTACTGCCCTTCCGCAGCTGTCTGGTATTCTGCGGCAGTTCTGATGTACTGCGCATGCCTACGCAGTACATCAGAGCTGTGGGTAAAAGCAACGGAGAACGCAAGATCTCCGTTGCTTTTTTTTACTGTTTCGCTATGTTAAATGGGTTTAACATAGCGAGACAGCTTTAAAATAAGCAACGGAGATCTCCGTTGCTTATTGTAAAGCTGTCTCGCTATGTTAAACCCATTTAACATAGCGAAACAGTAAAAAGCAACGGAGATCTTGCGATCTCCATTGCTTTTTATTTAAAAAACTGTCTCGCTATGTTAAATGGGTTTAACATAGCGAGACAGCTTTAAAATAAGCAACAGATATCTCCGTTGCTTATTTTAAAGCTGTCTCGCTATGTTAAACCCATTTAGTATAGCGAGACAGCTTTAAAAAAAAAAAGCAACAGAGATCGCAAGATCTCCGTTGCTTTTTACACACTGTGTCGCTATGTTAAAGGAGTTTAACATAGCTAGACAGCTTTAAAAAAAGCAATGGAGATCTCCATTGCTTTTTTTAAACCTGTGTCACTATGTTAAACTCTTTTAACATAGCGAGACAGTGTTTTATACTAACGGAAAAAGTCCGGGTGACCGGACCTTTTTCCGTTAGTATATTGAGGGATTTACAACGGGCACGCTGGTTGGGCTGGCCAATCAGCGTGCACGTTTTATGGGAGGAATTGTATAATACATTATAGTACTGGGTATTCTTATTTTGTTACACAGTACAAGACGCCAATGTGCGATGAAAGTTGAGCCCCTTCTCCTAATATGCACATGTCCAGCAAATATTTTTTTTATGGAAAAATCCTCTTGTGATTGTTGCAACTCTGTTAGGAGACACCACCATTGTTCGCACAGTTGTGGGCTGTAATGACTTGATCAGCATTCCGATGTCGCTGTCAGTTAAGCGTGGTAGCTGTTTTTCAATGTTATTTTTTTATTCTATGAAGACTAAAAGGTTTAAGAAAGTTTAAGTAAAACTATCTGAAACTCTACTATTGGGGATTTCTCACTTAATGAGAATGAAAGACTACACACATTCAGCAAGGGAGATGCCACCCCCTGTACCTCCTGCTAAACAAAATTTTAACTTCCAGTGTCTGGTATGGAATGGGTTGTGTGGGGACAAAGTCCCCCGATGAGCCATCTGTCTTTTTAATCTCTCATTAAGAACCACTTAAAATGATAAAATTATATTTACTAATTATAATTACAATGGCACTCCAGAGCCGGGGCTTGCTACTGAACATTCTGATTTGTCCTAATATAAACAATCACAATATCATCACTCCTCCTTGTCACGCTTTGGTAACTGGGAGGGGTACCTGGACCAAGATAATGATTAGAAATCAAGAGCAACAAAATGGATTTGAAAAAGATGTATGTAATTAGTTTCAACCCAATTACTGGCAGACAAGGAAATTGTGTCACTTTAAGAACAATATATAAGAGCTCATACCTAAATCAGAAATGAATATCTTTATGTTGTCCCACTGGGTGACAACTTATAAGAAGTCCGCTGCAGCCTTTCTTGCCATTACTTACATTGTAAAAGAGAGAGAGAGAGAATGCATTGCAATCTCCACTAACCCTTAACGATTAGATAGATCTGCCTGAGTTATTAATCACAATCATTACACACTAACCTGGAGCAGTCCACTCCTCCGTCTTTTTCTCTAGATGATAAACATATCAAGCTTCAGTAGTAAACAGCTGATGTGAAGTTTATGTCCTGTCAAGCTCATTGCAGGCAAACTCTGGGATGTGAAATGTGGCAGTAGCAGTTTTGTCAGCGATAATTCAAAAGCCTAGTAAAGATTAACGATGTGGTTAAACTGCAAGTTGCACTTCTGTGGTATTTTCAGGTCTGCTGTGAAAGAGCATGGAAGGATTCATTTAATCAAATAAGTGTTTAGCTGGCACTTGACTGTTTTATGACAATAAGTAGTTATTCTAATTAATATCCTAAATGATGATAAATAGTTCTAGTCCCAAATCACATTAAATCTTCTCATTTTGGCAGCATCTGCATATTAATTGCATGGTTGTTTCATGCCAGTTCATGTGGGTGGATCTAGGAATGTCAGGAAGATGGGAGTTTTGCGTAATTTGACAAACCATATTAATTTATACCAAAAACCTAACAACAATGCATACTTACAAAGTGACATGTTTTCTTGTCTGTTATTTCCCAGAACTCTAGATATGCTACTGAATCTCATTTTTTAAGTTTTCTGCTTGGCTTATAAGAAACAAAGTGTTTTAAGATCTTATACCTTGAAACAGTATGGACAGGGAGATTTTTTTTTTCATTATTTTTAGAGCAGCTGTGATAACATTGCATATGAAAGAAAAGTAAAAAGAGAAGACAGAGGATTTCTTTAACTATAACATCATGAATTATTGTTGAAGCTTGCTAGTGCTTTATATGTATACTTTGGGCAGATATTCAGAGTCATTTAATAAAAATCACATCCTGCAAATTTCACTTAAATGAAAAGGATTTAATTACACAATGAAGCACATTTAAAGAGGAAAGTATCTTTCTGTGGCACCTGAAACAGGAAAGTGCACAAAAGGCTATTCTAATTTATTGTGAAACTTCTCAGTAGTCGTAAATTGACTTGATGGCTTATAAATGAGCTCTATATTAAAAGAGGGTAGAGTCCATGTCTTCGTAACTTGAGACAGAAAAGGTATCATGCATGAAAACATGCTTCAGGTATTCATTGCAGTTAAACAAAGAACGTGCTGTTTTACTAGGTTTTCAGAAGGCATAGAGTATTTATACTTCACCTTGCTGGTTTGCACAATGGATCTGCTGATTTCAACCTTTTCTTTCGAAAATACTTGAGATAGCAGTTCAAAATTTGCATAATTTCTACAATACCTTCATATAATGAGTTCACATGTATGCCACTCATAGAATAATATATTTTTTTCATAAAGTAAATCATAAACAAAATATGATTGATGGATTCCTCCTACCTCCCCTCCCCAAGCACACAGGACATTGAAGAATTTCTGTCAAATTGCTGTGATGTGATACAGAAACTCGAAGATGCAACTCACAAAGTGTTCACCAAATGGTACCCTCATAAATAATTAATTAGGGAGCTCCATGTACTATGCTAGACAACTCGATGCTTGGCTAACATCAAACAGAGGGCACAGTTGCAAGCAAAGTATTGAATACAGTTGGCCATTTAATACCAATATTGCAGAAACAAACTGTGACACAAGGGAAATACTGCCAGCCAAACTAGCTGGAATTTTGTAAATAATTATATGTCATTTAAGAATATTAATATGATTTATATAGAAATGTAACAAAAGGAGACACTGCCAGCCCAGCTATCTGGAATTTTGTAAATAGTTATATGTCATTTATGAATACCAGCATGATGCAATTGCTTGTGTTAGCAAATGTATTAGAACTATGTGTTATGTGAGTGTATGTTGAACAGCGTTTGTACAGTACTGAGCTTCAAGGATGTGTCCACAGTGTACCCTACTGGAAAAGAACAGAAATGTATATAAACAATATACCTGTGCAAATGCATGTTTTAATAGCAGAAACTGGAACTTAGTTAACTTGCAAAACATCAAGAAAATAAGTGGAAATTAAATTGTTTTACAGTTGTGTTATAAAAGGTAGTTTCAATGCAACAAGGAGACAGGATGTCTAGAACTAGGGTGCCTTCTGCATTGTTTTGTGTTTTATAGTTTTATGTCTTATAGCAACTACAAACATCTAAAGGCTATGTATTTTCACAAGGAGATGTCAAATGCTACAATGCCCCCCATTATAGCATTTGACATCTCCTTGTGAAAATACATAGCCTTCAGAAGTCAGGTGACAACAAGTGATGTCATCCAAGCTAACCCAGCAGTAATATTTCATATTAATTTAAGAACTCTCTCAGAGAGAAACAATGCATTTTGTATTTTGTCTTGGGCCTAGCAAGAACATCCACTCATCATCACCATCTGTACTTGCCTTGCTGTAAGTAAGCTTTAGGGCATAGTATCTCTTTTAGATATAGTTAGAATATAATAAAGATTAGTTTAGATGTTTTCTGTATTTATTTGAGGCTGTCCTGCAATGTTGCTTTAAAATATTTCCTTTGATTTTAAACTCTGAAGTAACTGTGTTGGATTAGCAGAGTATTGTCTTGTTCTTTTATTATTTATTATTAAATATATTTAAACCTATATTTGTGGCTATTTGTGATGCATATTTAAGCTCTTAGATTATTTGCATATGTGTTTGATGACACCGTACAGGCCATTGCTAAATAGCCTTGCATGTCTTGGTCAGACTACCATTTGGATTAATAGTAACATTACACAGTAGGATGGGATACTCTTTGTAAGGGCCTTCTTGTAGCTGATAAGTAGGGGCTGGTGGCAGTGGAAATCACCTTATAGTCAGGGCAGAAGGTGGCATAGCTAGTAAACCTGTGCTAGCCATCCCCAGGTGTGTGTGCATGTGTGTGTTTGTGTGTGTGTGTGTGTGTGTGTGTGTGTGTGTGTGTGTGTGTGTGTGTGTGTGTGTGTGTGTGTGTGTGTGTGTGTGTGTGTGTGTGTGTGTGTGTGTGTGTGTGTGTGTGTGTGTGTGCTTGTTCAAATCTCAAAGTGTGTGTGTGTGTGTGTGTGTGTGTGTGTGTGTGTGTGTGTGTGTGTGTGTGTGTGTGTGTGTGTGTGTGTGTGTGACAGCTACTTGGGCAGGGACACAAAGCACTGGTTGGACAGAGTGGATGCTGGAGGTCTTGGCTAGACCCCTCAACTGAGATCCTAACCCTATGGCTGTGGCAGTGGGGACTGTTACTGGGGATCTGGAGAAAGAGGAAGAAACTAGCCCCAGACTGACTGCACTCTCTGTGTGCTCTTAAGTGAAATTACACTTTACTGTGTATATACTTGTCATCCTCCAATTTTGCAAATCTCCTAGCTGTTTCCAGTGGTGAGGATTGAGGCTCCTTGATTACTGGGCCTATGCAGGGGTGTCATACAAACAACAACATCATTAGCTGAAAATTTTATGATTTCATGCACAGTATGTGCATGTTTATGTGTGTTTGCGTGTGTGCATACAAAGCTATGGAAATCATTTGAAATCTCTGCATACAGCTGATTATTGTTAATTAGAAGCACATTTACAGTTTTTGAAAAGAAACCTAAACTTGGAGGTGGACAGTGCAGTGATACAGTGATCAGCATTGCCACCTCTTCTTGCTTGTTTCTCTAGTTTTTTTCTCAGCCAATGTTTTTTCTGTATGAAGTTTGAATGTACATCTCTTGTCTATGTGGGTTTTCACTTGGGTCTCTGGCTCCCCCATTTGCCTTTCTGTATGTGTATACATCAGAGAATGCATGGCCCTTTCCTGTGATGGGCTGTCATCCAATTCGCAATTGTTTCTCTGCCTTATAGCTGTTACATGTTAAAACAACTGTTGGACTATATAATGGGCCTGAAAAGGATAATGGTGAGAATCAAAGAATGAATGAATGAATGAATAAATGAATGAATAGATGAACAAATTAGTGTCTATATTCTTCTTCTTTTTCTTTCAGCTTTTCCTGGTTAGGGGTCGCCACAGCAGATCACCTGTCCGCTCATGATTGGCAGTGGAGTTTTACGGTGTCGAGTTGCCAGCCCAGCGCCCAACCTTCCACAGAAGGCACACACATGCACACACTCACACCTAGGGCCAATTTAGAGTGTCCAATCCACCTACAGCATGTCTTTGGGATGTGGGAGGAAACCGGAGCACCTGGAGAAAACCCACGCGACCACAGGTAGGACATGCAGACTCCGCACAGAAGGCACCCCAGCCGAGAATCAAACTGGAGAACCAATACCTAATTATCAACCCCAATTCAACAAAAATCATTTCAGCAAGTCATTGAATTTATCAAGGGCAAAGAAGTAGTTAGCCAACTAGACAACTTTGCCCTTTTCTCCACTGTAGTTCGATCTCGGAGTTGGCATATATAGTTAGGGAGGGGTGGGTTCCATTTGCTTAGATGTCGGTGTGTTGTGCTGTAGACCAAGTATTTACTTGTCCTTGTCAAATTCAATAAAATGCTGAAATGATTTTCACTGAACTAAGGTCAATGATTAGGTGTTCACTGAAATGGCATTTCGGCAAACTAATGTAGACCCACAAATTAATGTTTATGATCAATGCCTAAAAAATAATACACACACACACACACACACACACACACACACATATATATATATATATATATATATATATATATATATATATATATTTATATAGGTATACCTGAGTACACCGACAGATCGAAACGCCGATGATGAGAACACTGACACCGGAAGACCGACAACAGAAATAACCGACAGTTCGAAATCCTGACACTGAAAACACTGACATGCGAAACGAGTGTGACTGTGTAAGTATGCGATAGTGATGGACGTTAGGGTGCGGGTAAGGTAAGTGTGCAATAGTGACGGACCTTAGGGTTAGGATTTGGGTTAAGGCTAGTGCATAGATAGTTGTGTATGTAAGGTTTAGTGTAGGTTTGTAAGGCTTTTGGTGAGCTTGTGCTGTGTGTGTGTTGTGCGTCGGTGTTATGGTGTTCGGTAATGTGGACTGTCGGCATTGTGTGGTTTCGGTGTTTTGGTGTCGCATTTTGGCTGTCGAGTTTGTGGTGTGTTGGTGTAGTGTAGGGGATTTGCAAATTTAGACCTTGTAATCTCAGTACAGCACTTAACAGGAGCTATTACCATCAAGTTACAAAGACTTCACAAGCTCTACTACAAGCTACCACATTTTCAACATAGAAAACTAGAAAAGTTTTAGCAATTAAATCTCCAGTCCTTACAGATAAAGATACAGATAATAAATGTCAATAAATAAATAAATAAAATATTCTTCCTTTAATAGCCTACAGCACATTCCTGCTTTATACAACCATTAACAAACTCGTTTTCCCCATCACTCTCTTTCGCTTTCTCTTTCTCTCTTTATCTTTCTCTCCCTTCCCAGCAAGTACAATTGTATTAAATGCATTATTTTAAATAAAATACACTGGTATCTTATAAAAGCATGCATACTACTATTACATGAATTCCATAATCTTTAAACTGCTACATGTAGAATAGTGTCTTCTGCTGTTTAATTTACCTGAAGTGAAAACACTGCTATACGTTTTGAACAACACTCCAGGTGATTTTATCCTTTTAGGCCATTATTTGGTCTAGTAACAGATGAGAGTGCATTATGCCAAACTGCTCCTTCATCATGAAATGAACATTGATATGATAGTTTTTGTTCAAAGCTTGGCTCACCCACATTTGTTGTTGCAGATTAAAGCCGTTGTACACACTTATAGGTTCATAGGTTCCTAGGTAGGTACTAGGCTATCTGCCCAAGGGCCTACATAAGCCTAGCCAGCAAGGTTCCATAGCTTACGCCACCCAAGAAAGTTAATTTCCTGTGCCACTGTCGAGCAGAGACACAGAAGTGATCCACAGGGTGTATTTCCTATTTCCCATCCACTCATCAAGATTTTTCGTGAAGAGTGCTAATGAAGAACTTTTGCTTGACATAGATAGGTAGCTGGTTCCAGAGTACAGGAAGTCTCTGGGAAAGGACTCTATCCCTGCAGCATGTCCTGTTTATTGTGGTGACAAGGTTTAGGTCCCTAGAGCATGTAGCTCTGAGGGATTGGGATTTCTTTAGGTGTAGCATGTCCAACAGCTCTGGGTTTGACATAGCTTTATATGTTAGGCAGAGATCACCTCGGAGTAGGCAATATGCTATGGAGTAAAGCTGGAGTTTTTTGAGGTGGTCAGTGTAGGGCATTTGTTTGAGGCCAGTAATCCTCTTTGTGAGGTACTTCTGTGGCCTTTCCAGCTGCTGCAGATGTCTTATGAGGTACATTCCAAAAGGGGCGTTGTACTCTATAATGGGCCTAATTAGTGATGAGTAGAGGGGAACAATGACCTCTTTTTTCCTGGATGAGAACCCTTTTATGATGAGGTGTGCCATGTAGAAGGACTTCCTGACTAGTATGGCGATGTGACTATCAAAGGAGAGACTACTGTCCACCCGGGTCCCAAGGTCTCTTATCACGCATTCGGTGTTAAGTAGATTGCTGCCTATGTGGTAGTTCATGGGTACAGAGTTTTTACCAATGGGGATGACACTGCACTTTTTGGCATTGAGCTTGAGGCCATGGTGCTGACACCAGGCATCTGTCTCAGTGAGGCCCTTCTGTAGGATGTCCACATCATTTGGGGACTTGACTATGGCTCCTAGTTTGCAGTCATCTGCGAACTTCATTAGCCAGAGGCCTTCTGTGTTAGCCTGTACTTCAGAGAAGTAGATACCAAACAGGAGAGACGGAACCCTGTGGTACTCCACTTGTCACTGCTTTGAGGTCAGATTTGGAGTCTGCAACTTTTACATTGTGGGTTCTGTCAGTGAGCCAGTTGGCAACCCATCTTGTGACATAGGGATTTATACCTAGTTTAGTGAGTTTAGCTATAATTCCAGAATGGGGGATGGTGTTGAAAGCCTTGGTGAGGTCAAGATAGGCTGTGTGAACCACCTTACTCTCATCCACGGCTTTGGTGACTGCCTCAAAGAAGTCCATCAGGTTCAGGAGGCATGATCTGCCTTTCACAAACCCGAACTGGGTGGGATCCAGAGTTTGGACATTACCAATGTCTTTGTTTATGAGTTCCATGATGATATGTTCCATGGCTTTGCAGACCAGGCTCATCAGGCTAATAGGTTGATAGTTCCCGGGATCAGTTGTGGCTCCCCCTTTGTGGAGTGGGAAAACTGTTGCTGTGTGCCATTCAGTGGGCACAAAGCCATATGCAAGGCTATTATTGAGCATGGTGCTTAAGTGGGGAGCCAGTTCCTTCTGAAGTTCATGTAAAACACAGCCTGGGATGTTGTCAGATTGCAGATCCTAGTAATGTATATTTTAGTACTAATTAAATTATACTTTTTACACTACATACGAGCTATCAAAATTATGTATGATGTGCACATGTATTATCACTTGTCTAGTTCTTCTGTGTTTGGTTTTGGATCTGAAATGTGTCTTGTATAAGTTCACCTACCCATTTAACATATAAATACATTCATATGCACACATGCGCACACACCCACATACACATATCTATGTACATGCATACATGCATACATAACATGCACTGCATGCATAACATCCTGCACTTCTGCCTAAGTGCTGGCTGTTTGGTTTACTGTTTTGACTTAGTTACTTACTGTACTTTGGGCTTCATTTCAGTGATTTCAAATTAGAAAAGTTAGGTTTGCTTCCTGGTAATAGTAAAGAGTAGCCTGGCCTTCTTCTGTGTTGGCATTCACTAGAAAATCTTATGCTTGTGGTGATTGGCCAGTGGGCTATTTTGCTTGTTTCCTGTTTTGCTCTGGCTGTGTAAAGTTCTCACAATTACAAAAGGCCAAGCTTCATACAGCAGCAGTAGCAGTTAGCAGTACCCTGTATAGACATGGGTCTACCTGACATGGTCGACAGTTCATATGATTGACACTCATTTGGTCGACAGTTCATTTGGTCGACAAGCAGATTTGCCCCCTTCCCCAATGTTGTGCAACCCTGGAGTTGATATTTATAGTTAGGGGGGGTGGGGGGTACAGCCCCCCACATTGGGGGGTGTGGGGGTGAAGCCCCCCACCTAAAATGCTTGTCGATCAAATGAACTGTCGACCAAATAAACTGTCGACCATATGAACTGTCGACCATGTCAGGTAGACCCATAGACGCATATATCAGAATTTCCAGTTCCCTGTAAAACTAATCCCTAAGAGTTCCTGAGTAAGAAGTTTCTCAGTAAGAACCAGGTTTGAGTGAAGAGGAGTACTGCTGTACCAGATTAGAATAAGATTGTACTTCTTACTCAAGTACTATCCAAGCAATTCTGTTATAGAAACCATTGGTTCTCCCTTACAGCTGTCACATGGAAAGGGAGATTAGAAGCAAGAGTTGATTTTTATCACTGATCACAGCCTTATCTTAACATTCCCTGTGCACCACTCCAGTTGAAGCCCACTATACAGATACCAGAAGCCATGAGTCTGCATTTTCCTCCTGTCTCTGTAGTTAGGTTGATAGCAATGGGCATCGCAAAACAAAGCAGAAACTGTCTCATAATTTCTGATAACCACTTCTTTCTCTAATAATTGGATACAGTATGTGAGAGATGTAATCATACACTGTCTCTATAGGCAAAGCTCACAAATGAAACTACTACAGCTCCCAAACTGGTTGTCAGAAACCCAAAAAACACAATACATGCAACACAAAATACAAGACAAACATATAGACACACCTGTGCTGAGAATCTTTTAAGTATGCTACCTAAATTTTAAAGATATCTGTGATAAACAAATTAGAATAAGTATCTTCAACAACCTCCAAAACATACTACTAAATCAATTTATAACACCCACCATGACACATTCAGCCACATTTCACAGTATCTCAGCATCTAAGCCCATAAGGCAGACAACCTCACGATCCAATATTTTGGTCATAAGAGACTCCATTTTCAAATACACCAATGCCTCGCTCGCCAAGCTGAGCAAGGAGAGGGTTATGATCATCTGCATGTCAGGGGTTAGGATCTACCTGATCACGTACATACTCAAGTCTTTGACACACAAGCACCAGTATGATTCAGCCATAGCCATGTGGGCATAAATGACCTGAGATGTATTGCCCTAGATTATATGAAGAAAGAGACATGACAGAGCTCTCTGACTATGTGTCCCAGGCTGATATGAGCTTTGCATTGATCAGCTTTCTACCTTCACCAAGGATGATGCAACAATATGAACAGAAAATTGAGTTTATAATTGACTTAATTTTAGTTTTTGATGTCATTCGAAGGGGGCACAATATTTGTTGGCCTAGAAGGATATGGTTGACAGACTTCACTTTTTCACCAGGAATGGCTAGCAACTCTCCTCTCTAGGCTTTCAAATATTGGCTAAAACTTTGGTCATCCCCATAGTGCATTTTTGGGCATTGTCAACCTGATAAACGATCCAATGTAGCTAAACCAACCCAGGATAAACTAAAGGTGATGCTGCTCAATGCAAAGAAACTCCACTCCCTCCAATATCTCCCCACTCTAGAAAATACAGATGTCAGCATAGCTACTGAAATATAGTTTAAAGCTATGGAGAGCACACTAGCAGTGAAGGGTTAAAATGCCTTCCACACATTTAGACCAGTTACTGCACAGAAAGCGACAAAAGCTGGAGGTGTCTCTACTTACTTCAAAAACATACCCTTTTCAAAGCTGGTCAAGCAATATGCTGCACTCAAGCTTTTCCGCATATAAATCACCACAAGCAAAGTTATATACCACATCTTTCTGAGATACAGGGTCCCCTCTAAGACACAGGAAACCCACACCTTATACTTAGAAGTACTGCAGTTACTATCCATTCAACCTAACACCATATTCATGGGTGATTTCAATTACCCCAACATAAATTGGAAATGATACACAACCTCAAATTGCAGACTCAAAGATTCATGGAATTTGCCAACATGAATGTCTTGCACCAGATAGTTTCTATGCCCACTAGGAGGCCAACATCCCTGACCTAATACTCAATGACATTGGGGAACATTGTTCCTTCCCAAGAGTAACTTCCTCACTGGTCAAGTTGGACCATAAAGTTGCATCCTTCAAAATAAAAATAAATCTTGAGACACCAGCTAATCCAGGAAGTTTTAGGAATTATTCTAAGGCAAATGTCCTTCTTTTAAGTGACACCTTTGTAAAATTTCAAGATCCCAAAATCCAGAGAACACCACTGCACATGAGTAGTCATTCCACAAAAAACTGTACATTAATACAGCTACAAAGAAGCAGCTTTGCCTACCACAAATAAGCCCAGGACAAACTAAGTAAGTAAACCACTCTGGTAAACAGGTTGCATAACAAAAAGAAAAATATCATGTCCGAGAATAGGAAGGGCAATGACCAGCAAGGTAAGAAAACCTGAACAAGCTACTAAAGCCAAATCTGAGGTAAAAGTAACCTCCCAGACTAAGAACAATCACAAGGCATTTATCAGCAACCTCAAGAGCAAAATATGGCAACATACTGAAGTCATTATAAATGGAGACACTTATTATGAGCCAGAGGAAACATCAGATTTACTGGCTGATACATTCAACTCAAATTTCACTCAGTTGTACCCTCTGACAACCCACAACAAATCCCTCCAAACATAACCACCCTAACTATCACTAGTGAGCAGGTTCTAAACACACTCTCTAAGGCCAAAAATACTCCATCAGTGGAGCATGATAACATCTCAGGATGCCTTCTTAATAGCATGAAAAATGAAATATAAAACTCATTAAAATCAGTATTCAACCATGGTCTCTAAAATGACTATGTGCTGAATTAATCAAGGATTACAACTTTTATCCCTCTGCACAAGGATGGGTCATCCACTGACTTGGGAAACTATCCATCTATAAGCCTGACTTGTCTAATATGTAAAGCCACAGAAAGAATATTTATGGATATGATAAATGACGACAAATGAAATCCTTCAGGTATTGAGTCCAACTCAGTTGGCTTCGTCAAGGGCAGGTCATGCCTGCTCAACCTTGAGAGTTTCTATGAAAAGGTCACCAAAGCAATGAAGGAAGGCAAAATGATGCATACTACCTAACATCACCTGGCCAAGGTATTTGACACAATACCCAAATGGACATTGTCGACAAGCTCTCTAAATTATGTATAAAGCCCTACATTACCTACTTGATAGACAGCTGGCTCAGAGATAGGACACAAGAAATTAGGATAGGGGAATCTAGCTCCACAAAAAAATGCTGGTCACAAATGGAGTACCTGAGGGCTCAGTGCATTAGCCACTTCTGTTTGGAGTCTACTTCTCTGAACAAGTCTAACATCAAAAGGCTCTAGCTGAACAAATTCAAAGACAGCTGAAAACTGGTTACAGTAATCAAATCCCTCCATGACACAAATACACATTTGGAAAGCCTGACACAAACTAATAACTTGTGACTGAGCCATGGTCTGAAACTCAATGCTAAGAAGTGCATAATAGTATCTTTCAGTAAGATAGCCATCCTTAAACATTACTGCATTGACAATACACCCCTAAGGGTAGACCCAGTGGTCAGAGATTTGAGAAAGCATGTAGACAGTGATTTGGCCTTTGAGCATCCTGCATCAGCTGTAGTAAGGAAATTATTCTATGCCGCATAACATATAAGCAAGGATATGGCATCTAAGTCCAAAGATGTCATAGCACTTGGACATTATTAGGCCAATATTTTAGTACAGTTCAGTATATATTTGACAGGCATATGTGACAACTGTTGTGTCCAGAGAGGTTCCTCACAAAACGAATACATAGTGTACAAACTAAGTCCAATGCAAGGCCTCAAGGCCTTATCCTTCTACTCATTCTCCAATAGGCTGTTGACAGGTGACCTATGCCTGCCTTATAAATCATCCTCTGATCCAGCCTTAATGAACCTACTGCACATACACAAAATAAATTGCATCAGAAACAAGCACTTCAGGGAACTAAACCTAGGCTTCCAAATAAGTAAGACCTGCTGGACTGAAAGGTATTTGTTTCAGAGACAACCCTTACCTGGAGCAGGCTTCTCTTTAATGTGAAATCGAGTCCTTCTCTGCACTTATTCAAGTACAGCTTGAATCAGTTGATGGGGAATTGTATATTTAACCCTGGTCTAGCACCTATGCCTCTATTACAGAGAAAGGAAGCTTGTAGAGGCTGTCCAAGTTACACATAGCCCCACATAAATCCAAAGGAGAAAAGCCTATCCAATATTTCTGGAAGGCAGGGTTAGGCAAAAAAAGTCCCTTTAGGGTTGTTAAGCTATTATTTTCCTAGTATTATTAAAATAAAATGAATGAATAAGTTAACCTTGTAAGAAGAATTAAGCACAACCAGGTCTTCCTAAGTGACAACCATTTAAGTACTATTGCCTCAGAGTTCTTGCATCACAGCTGGGTACATGAGGTTGTGCTTAGCCAGCCACAATATTTATTTGCAGCTAAGCAAAGCCTTTTCTGAATCTCTCCTTGTATCAGTAGGGCTTTTAGTACTGATGATGATGCTTGTTTAAAAACAAAATATGTTTGTTCCTTTGATATATTCTTTCTGGAAGATAGATTGAATATTCCAAATATATTGTTTAATTGAAAACAAAGCTTCTGGATTCTGCTGTTTTATAAATGGTGAGTGGCAGATATTTTGCAGATTATTTTCTAAACAAATTCCTTTAAGTGTGTTTCATGATGTTTTAGAGTTCATTTAAATCATGGTAGACATGTTGAGCTGGGTTTCATTGGCTCCCATATTATTGAGTTTGATCTAGTCAAACTCTACTCAGCAAAACTCAGTGACAAGCTTGATGATTGGTCCTGAAGAATTCATCTCTCTCTGCTCTCAGCAATTAATGATCCACATTTCAGTGGATGGGGGTTGACAATTCTGTATTCCGTAAATCCCAATTTAGTGAAACATCATTATACACACGTGCACACACACACACACACACACACACACACACACACACACACACACACACACACACACACACACACACACCAGACGCCACTGCACCCCTGATGTGTGAGACAAGCCCATCCACACCCCAGAAAACGTATATAATACCAACAGTGAGATCACCATACCTCAGTGAAAAGGAAGTATTCTGAGAAATGTTAATGATGGATTTGGTATATGTAAGTGCAGACTTTTGGTCTTTTAGTCTCCACATTTTGGGACTCAGCATCATAAGTCCAAACAATTTAAATGCTTTATGTTTTGTTTAGTTTTTTTTAATGTTGGACAGATCTGCTTTACGACAAAAAAAGATGCATGGTCTACATGATACATTCTATTTTTTTTCAGTTTTGTAGAAAGTCTTGAGGAGAGATGTATGCCTCCCCTTCAAAGACATTAGAGACCCAGTTGTCATGGATCTCACATATCTCCTCAAGTCTCATATTTTCACAAATAGCAGAACCAGGACTCTATCACATCACCCATGAGTAAATAAAACAAGGTCCATAACACTTGTGCTGAACTATCTGAGTCTCCACATATGCAACTGGTCCAGTCCACTCTGTATACATCTCCAACAACAGTCACCTGGACACTGTCCTTCATTCTGCACTCTGACCAGTCCTATACCAGCTATGCAGAAATCTCCAGTGAACATCTCCCACTGGATCACAAATTGTTTCCTTACACCATCTCCTCATTTCACATTTTCTTTCACCAAGCAGTCCTACAACTTCCTCATTGCCTCCACCTCCTTGAACTCTCTGTAGGACCTATAAATCACCCAGCAACTGGAGTACATATTTTGAATGCGTTTTTCCTGACTAAAATTCAATAAAATCTAGTATGTCCACTAATGTTTCTATTTTACCAGTACCTAAGTGATGCATTCATCCTAGAAGTATGGAAAATATTTTTAATAGTACCAATTCCAAAAAGCAGTAAACCTCTATTGGTTGAGCAATATACACCAATTAACTTGGTTACTATATTAGACAAGGCATGTGAAATAGTCATGTGAGGGAAACTTCCTGAGGGAATAATTCAAAACTAGGACATTGTACAGCATGACGTTACAGCAGGAAGATCATGCATGACACATGTTTTGCACTTTTTCTACAACCTGATTGCAGTACTAGACAAAGGATCAATTTCATACATTAAATACCAAGAGCTGTCAAAACCATTTGACTCTATTCTACACAATTCAAATTTGACTGAATGTGTATGAATAAAAAAATTGGGCACACCGTAAACTTAATAACAAGCAGGTTAGCAGATAGCAGGTGTAGGGTGAGAATGTGGGCACATACATAGAGTGGGAGATATTTAATAATAGGGTCCCACAAATTTCAGTATTTTACCTTACATTGTTTGATCCTTTCATGTCCTCTATGCCAATAAATAAAAACAGCTGGCTGAGTAAGTTCACCGAGGGCTGCAAAGTAGGTTCACTGGTTATAACCTTTGAACAACATGCTTTACTTAAACACTACCTAGACTCCTTATAAGACTGCTTGGTGCTCAATAATGTTAGATTTAGAGCTGGAAACTGTATTTTGCTGTTATTGGTATGCTGGTAACTATTTTGCATTTTGGGAAAGGCAATTAATGTTATTTTATGAAGTGGATGATCAAATGTTACAAAACAGTAACACTGTTAAAGACCTAGGGGTAACAATTGATAATGTACTTAAATATGATTATCAAATCAATATGATTGTAAGAAAGTGCAATGGAATTACGCTCTACATATTCACAACTATCACTAGCAGGAATGTACAGTTATGTAAGTAAACTTACCATAACAGTAGATGCTTAAACGATCACTGTTGCAGTAGCCTAATCTGTATAGGTATATCCTGCCAAGAAATAACAGCCAGATAGCTCCCAAAGTGTCAGGGCACCTTCCACATGCTCAAACTGTCTGGCATTTTGAGCTAAGGTGAGAAAAAGACAAGTTTGGGCTTCAAGCCCTTCAGAGCTTTCCTTGTAACAAGATAGGGAGACTGAGCCCTGATAGGACTATCTTAGGAAGAACAAAAATAAATGATCATACCCTAGAATAAATAACACATCAAGAGACAAGGGGGATGGAGGGAGGGAGCGGTATCTACTTTTATGGTAGATTTACTTATACAGCTGCAATGTGTCCTTCATACTAATCACTGCTACAGTAGCTTAAGTTATATGGACAGATTACTATAGCTTACAAATTTTGGAAGTTGGAAGGAGAAGAGTCCAAGAGCCTCTGGAGAATCGTCCTAGCAAAGCCTGATCCAGACCTAAAGAAGGAATCAAGTTTATAGTGCTTTGTAAAAGTATGTGCAGAGATCCAAGTTGCTGCTTCTAGAATACTTCTAAAATAAAACCTTTTCCAAAAGGCCATACATGAACCTAAGGCCCTAGTAAAGTAGCCTGACTGTGCCTGGTATAGTTTTGTTATGGTGAGTATAACAAAAGGTTATAGCCTTAGACAACTATTTGGAAATAGTCTGTTTTGATACAAGTTGTCCCTTTTTTTTAATTTCATAAGAAATGAATGATTCATCTGATAATCTGAAAGATTCAGATCCATCAAGATAGTACTTGAGTTGTCTGTGAACATGCAAGGTACAGAGTATCCTTTCTCTTTCATTTTAGGGTTCAGAAAGGAAAATGGGGAGATGGATGGTCTGTCTTAAAGTAACCTTGGATACCACTTTAGGTATAAAAGGATTAGTTCTCAAAGAAACCCTGTCCGTGTTGAAAATGAGGTAGGGTTAAATCACCATAAGAGATTGCAACTCAAATACCCTTCTTACAGAGGTCAGAGCAATCAGTAAAACTGTTTTCCATGTTAAGAACCTCAAGTCAGAGAGGTTATATGGTTGAAATGGAGCACTCAAAATTAATATTCAAGGAGGGGCCACTGGTCCTCTTGGAGACATCTTATGCAAAACCTTTTCAAAAACATTTTAACATGAAAATGCTTTAAAAGAGGAGGATTTATAAGCAGACATGATGAAATGGCTAATAAATGAACATGGATAGAGGAGTAAGAAAGGCAATAGGATAGTAACTCACAGAAATATTGTAAAAGCAGAGAACATCTAGCCCTGAATAGGTGATGGTTATTTTGCTGGTAACAAATAGAAAAATGTTTCCATATGCTAATATATGATTTTCAGGTATCAGCCTTTCTTGCTTCCATCAGTACCTAATGCATTCCGTCAGTAAACAGGTGCCTAAAGTGAACTAGGACCCTATTATTCAGGCGGTCAACTGAAGTTGATTGGTTTTGGGGTGCATCCAACACCCCTGTTCTTGTGTGAGTAGATCCAGTCTGTGAGGAAGCCTGTGGAAACTGACCTTGGCCATTTCCAAAGGAAGAGAGATCCATGATTGTGTAGGCCAGAAGGGAGTCACCATAAGGACTTTTAGGATCCTTTCTGAATCTTCAGAAATACCCTAGATATTAGTAGAAAGGGTGGAAAAGCATTCAGGAACATATCTGTCCTAGGAAAAGAAAAGCCATCTGTATTCCAGGTCTTCTTGCATGGACTCTTGACAGCTGATTGTTCAGAGAGGAGCAAAGAGGACTGCTTGAGGAGCTCACCACAGATGGATCGAATCTTAGAAGACTCCCAAATCTTCTTTCCATTTCTGAGGGGTGCCCTTGTCCTGCTCAACGTATCTGTCACACCATTTTGACCCGATGGAATATAGGATACCCACAGAGTGAGAGTGTAAGGCTATATCCCATGCTAACATGGCTAGTCTGCAGATGGGGTATGACCTAGCCCCCTTGCTTACTGTTATTCTATATATCGGTGGTATTGTCAGTAACAACTTGAAGAGATCCTGGGAACCAAGGATGATTCAGAAAGTTGAGTGCCTTGATCATCATCTATTTTATATGCACGTACTTTCATCCATCCTTGGTGTACTACACACCTTCTACATTTACTCCTCCAGAAAATCCTCCCCATGCAAAGTCTGAGGTGTCTGTAGTTACTGCCTGCTTTGCAATTGGTGGTAGAAGGGGAGGCCTGGACTTAGGGGTACCCGCTGTCATCACAAAGTGATTTCCCTTATGACAAGCCCATGTACTGAGATCTGAAAGGACAAGAATTGTTGTGATGGGATCAAAAAGACTTCAGATATCACTGTATCGTTCTCATGTGAAGTCTTGCCAGGGATATCATAAAAATCATAGAATCCATGAGGTGCAAAATCCTGATGTATTCCCTCACAGTGACCAATGTATGAGTGGGAAACCCTAGAAAGAGATCTAGATATAGATCTATATTTTGCCTATGGAAGAAAAGCTCTTTGAACTGTGGTATCTAGTTGACTTTCCAAAAACAGGATCCTATGAGAAAGAGTCAAGTAAAATGTTTGAATATTCTCTTGGAATCCCAGCTTGTGTGAGAGGTTTCACACTGAAGAAAAATACTATACAAAGATAAGCAAGTTGTCTAAATATGGAAAAATGTGGATACCATGTAGCCTGCAATGAGTTATAAATGGACTTAGACACTCTTACTGCAGTGGATAGTCCAAAGGGTAAGGCAGAGAACTTGGTAATGTAGACACACAGAACTTTAGAACACCTGAAGTCCGGATAATTAGGGATGTGATGATATTCATCTTTTAAATATTATGTTACATGGGAAACTAGAATGAGGAAGAAGAGGTAACAGGTTGTGAAGTAACATCATTCTGAATTTGGGCACGATCACAAACAGCTTTAGGAAAGAAAGATCCATAGCTGACCTCCAAACATTTTCTTTCTTTAGCACTAAAAACATAATGAATAAAACCCTTTTCCCTCCTGGAAGGGGAAACAGGTTCTATCATTCCCAGGGGCTGCATATGATGAAGGACAGGAAAAAACAGGACATGTTGATCTGGAGGATAAGGAATTACCTACGGAAAGGAGGAATTTCCTCCCACTGACATCTTTAACCTTGATGAATGATCTTCAGAACCCATATGTCTGAAACTATCTGTTTGTCAGAGACAAAAACTGGAGAGTCAGAATTTCTGAAAGACAAAGGGCTGCCAGGATGGGAGGAGGAAACAAGGTCTCTTAAATAGTCATTCTAACATACTGGACTGTTCTTGGCTTTGGGAGTTTCCAGGATTATTCTTGAAAGCCCCTTGCCATTTCTTTTTAAGCATCCATTTACCTGCATTTTGTTGAGACTGATTATTTTGTTTCTTACCAAAACTGGATGAGGAGTTAGGAGAATCCCTTGGAAAACTTGGAACAGGAGGCTGAAAATCTTAAAGTTTCCCTGTATCAACTTAGCCCTTTCATCACACCTTCTATTCATATCTGCAGCAGAGTGGACAAAAAAATAAATCTCTATCCAAACGGGAATTTAAACTCTCATTTTAACATCATGTGGGAGTTTCTGAGAATGCAGTCATGCAAAACTCCTCAAAACAGTACCAGTAGCCATAGCCCTGGAAGAGGTGTCAACAGAGTCATACACACACTGCAAACAATGAGTAGTGACTTAACAATAGAAGACATCAAATTATTTAAAGCAGATTTTTCCTCACAAAAAAAAAACTACTGATAAAATATTCCTCAAACTTTCACAATTAGTTTGAACAAACCGTAACTTATGAGCCTGACAGTTCAAAATTCTGAAAATCAAAGTTGCAGATGCATACACTTTTTTCCCCATACGTATCAATAATCTTCCAATCCTTATCAGTGAAAGTACGACTGGAATTAAATGTTTAACAGGTGATGGATTAACTGAAGTTATAGCTGGTAGATCTGATTGCATAAAAATTTAAAAGATTAAGCAGCTTCATATATCCTAACTGCCATTTTGGGGGCAGCCAGCTGACTGTCAGGAAAATTGCAGGCAGTAGCACACACATCTTCCAAAGCTGATAGAACTGGAGGAATGGGTGCAAGTTCTGGAAATTCCTTCCATAACAGCTCATAGCATTTTCTGATGGACTGAGAAACCTCAGTGTTCTCCCCCTGAAAACACTGACACATTCTAGAAATAGTCACAGAGAAAGAGAACCTCCCCACAGGAGGAGTAAGAAACTGAGCTCTCCTTTGAGTCAGACTCAAAAATCTGAGTTGAAAAACATGTATCTGACCCTATGTCCTCCTGTCCAGATTCAGAATCTTGAATCTCTTCAGGAAAGGTCCCTCTTTCTTTTACCAGAGACTAGTTTACAAGAAGGATCGATAGCCTGAATTAAACCATTAACCAGACCTAGTAAACTGCTTTTGTCTAAGGAAATTTGAAGTGGAGTAGATACATGCTTTGTTTTGTGTTTCTTTTTGACAGGAAAATTAGAACCAACAGTGTTATTAATGGAAACAACAGCTTCCTCAGGTAATGCACAACATTCTGACAAAACAGGGAAGTCTGCCCTGTTCCCTCTTCCCATAACCAATGAGTAGCTCCCCTTGACACACTGAAGGGACTCCAATAGCTATGAAATAAATGAAAAAAACCCGGTCCATAATGACTGTAGGTGCTACACCAAAGGGGTCCAGGGTACAAGATGAGTAGTTTGAGGTACAAGTAATGGCCACAGCAGAGTCACCCAACTGCAGCTGAGTCAAATTGTTAGCCTGCTGTTATGGCAAAGGCTGTTTGCTTAACTCTTTCTTTTTTTGTCTGGAAGAAGGACTGACTATGGGACCGACAGATTATTTCATGGCCAAGAGGAATATGATGCCTCTTTCTGGGGAAAGCAAGCAGCAAATATTGGTAAAAACCAAAGTCCTTTTTTTCAAAAACAAGCACAGTAAAAAGCACTTTAAAACACCTTGCCAACCCCACAAGATAAAATCAACACAATTACTCCACAGAAAAAAAATGGTTTACAGTTACATGAAACAACTTTTAAACTACAGGAAAAAGAGCACTCCAGTTTAAATGTACAACAGAGTCTTCAACAGTCCTTTAAAGACAAAATGTTAGATTTAAAATAACTTTCCTGAAGAAGAAAGTCTTAATAATAAACAATAAAATAAATAATGGAAGTTTTCTTTTTCCCAAAGGGAACTTGCTCGCCTAGCAAAGGAACAGCATAAGCCTACCGTTATACTCAAAAGCCTCAGAAGACCGTCCTCTTCGGTGGCAGTAATGTTCTGTAAAGCTTACCTGTCAGACAGTTTGGGGTGCATGGAAAGTTCCCTGAAGCTTTAGAAGCTGGCTGGATGTTATACCTTTGGCAGGATATAACCCATGCTGCATAGCCTGCAGCAGCAGTGATCAATAGGAAGAATATACAGGACATTATGCTCCAATGTATAAGGTTTATATAAGACCAATCACAGAGTACTTCAGCTCATCAATCTGCAGATTAGGAGTGGCAAAAAGTCAGAAAAAGATTAAAAAATGATTAACTAGTAACACATATGGTCTAAGGTATATAAGCTATGGCAAATTATTAAAATTGTTTAGTCTCTCTGCTGTTACCTATAGGTTATTAAGACGTGCCCTTATAATGATGTTTAATAGTGTAAAGGATACCCGCTTAGTGGTATTCCAAATATCCCCTTCATATCACATGACTTGCATACAGGAAACAACTCCATGGTACATTTACCTAGAAACAAATGTAGAACCAAGACTAACATCTTTGCTGTCAGGAGTGTCTGTCTATAGATCTCGCTTCTTTGGGGGCTTTGGCAAGTGACTACCATAATGATGTTGAAAGGTTTGGTTAAAAAATGGGCAGGTGACTCAGCATCTGATACAGGGATCTGCAGTATTTGGCTTCTAGGTAGCAATTTATGAGACTGTGGGCCTACTCAACTCATAATACATTGAAACACTGAAATTCTTTCTTTCAGCACTACTTCATGCCTCATCCTTGTGTGGTTTACCTGATTCTTCTTACCTAAGCCCTTCCAATCTCTCTGTCTCCCTCTTTGCTCCCTTTATTTTCTTCACCATTCCCACAGTAAAACAATCTGCTCTGCCCACCCCATATTCCCACAAGATTTATCCAAACTCTTTTATACCCCACACATGGACCACATATAGTTCCTCACTACACATCTTCACTTTTTCAGCCTCCAAATGATGTCATTGCCAAACTACCCTTTCCCAGGTCCCTTTTCACCTTTTTTTGTCTTAGACACCTTAAGTGAAAGTCCAGAAAGCGTATTCCATCTATGCTCTTCTCTTTGTGCTTGCCACCATGGAACTCAAAGACATCTTAAAGACTCTTTTTTTGCTCTCCCACTCCACCAGTTTCCACCTATATCTTGCATTGTTACCATTTTCACATCCATTCATTCCCTAAGCAATGTTAGTAGCAGTAATATACTTAACAAAACAGGGAGCACCTATCCAATTCCTTCCTCCTAACTTGCATCCTTTCCCTGGCTATTCTTCCTCATCGTTTCTTCATAGTGAACCTTTGAAGAAAGCTTTTGTCAACCTCAGTATATCATGTTTGAAAGAATCATTCTTCTTGGTACTAAAACCATTCTCCCAAATATATACACAATGCTTTTACCAACAATTCAGCCATTGCTTGTATTTTTCCTTCAATTATCCACTGTATTTTTATTTTATATCCTGCACTTTTCAATAAACCTTAAGAACCAAATATTTATCCCATCTGTCTAGGGTAATATAGTTGTTTTCTTATCCCTCCATTGGTGGACTAATATTCCTTCTTTCTCCTCTTCTTATAATAGAATACATTCCAAACTTTTGTTTTACATTTTCCCGATCCCTCTCTCTCTCCTAGATAACTTTAGGCATACTATATTCAGCCTTCCATTTTAATTCTACTTAATATACATTCTCATTCTTTGTTGGATTGTTCACACCCCCTACATTCCAACTCCCTGTCTACCAATACAGTTCCTCTCCTCTGACCTAAATAAAATGCTCTGTTTTATTGCTACTTGCCAGCTGGCTTCTGTGGCCCTTTCTACTTGTTTCTTTGACATAGATACACTGCCTTCTACCTTCACTCTCCCCAGCTGTAGCACCAGCATTACATCCATTATATCTCTCCAGCCAATCCTACATCCTTTTTCACTTGGTAAATAATGATATTAATAAGCCTTTTAGTCCACATGGTTCTCCTACCACTTAGTCACTTGCCTTATATTATCAAATTTTGGTTCACAGTTCACCAAAGAACATTCTGCCATCTTAAGGTTTACACTTGTTTCCCTCTGCACTACAAGCCATTCACATGTAGTTTGTCCCCCATCCTCCTTCTGTTGAATGTAACAAACTTTTCATTCTCCTTTTAATCTCCTTTTGACAGTTGTCAGTACTCCACAACAATTCGTCACTTACCTGCCGCTCAAGCTAATTATTCCATTGTCTAATGCCCTGCTCTTCCTTTAAAGTTTTTCCCAGGCATAATATGCTTTCCTAAATAGCCATTTTTTTCCACATCTCCACAGTGCTCCTAACCTACTTTTCTATAATGCGGTAAGGTCCAGGCTTAAAGCCCTTCTAGCAGTCCAGTGACCATAACATTCTTTCTTTCTTTCTAAATCCACTTGGTCAAGTTAGTTGATTCACATACCTGAAGTTATTGCAGTTTCCTGAAGTAAGGCACCATCACAACACACGTCAACTAACTCCCCTTTGAGGGTCCCAGTTCTATCATTTCTACCATCAGATCCTGGATATGATTAAAGATTTCATTAATTTTCACTTCCATTAGCTTTTGTTGCAAAAATTCATCCTCATATTCCAATCATTCTACTCTTGATGCATTTACAAACATACTGCTATAACTGTTACGCTAACTAACCATCTTTAATGTCTCAATTTTATCATGCCAGATATAAATGATCTCAGTATTAGAATTGACAGATATAGCTCTAAATTTTCCATGTAAATTAATCATTCTTCATATTATGGAGGCTACATTTCTGAAGTTCAGCATCTCTTAGATTAAATGGAATTGATGAACTTTTCTCCAGGAAACAAATTGGTGTCTAGCTTGGTAGGACCATAGTCAATGCTATCTGGAGCTTCACAGATATTACTCAGTACCAATAAATACCTTTTTGCAAAAGCAGTTTGCATAGATCTTATTAAAGCCTTTTCATGTGGATAATAAACTCCTTCAAGAAAGTCTTTAAGGAGCTGGTCTAAGAAGTAACTTGTCACCTGGTGCACTGATTACCTACTAAAATAGCTCATTCTGTGAAAAAAAATAGGAAAGCCCATCTATAACTCTGCCACCTTTTGCCCAGGTATACACTAAGACACTACCCTATTTTTATTGTTCATAGGTTCATAGGTGTTACAAGGCTAAAGGCCAAAATGGCCTTTTCAAGCCTATGCATGCATCCCAAATCTCTGACAAGTTCTGGTACCCTTGATAAGTGTAAACAGGGGATTGGGAGATGAGCCATTTACAAGCAGGGACCTGAGAGGATGAACCATTTACAGGTTGCCTATATCCATTAGAGACATAAGTGTCAAGCCAAGGATGAATTTCTTGTTCTCCATCCAATTGTCCAAGTTACACTTGAATTGAGTTAGGAAGGAACTCTGCTTCACATTGATAGGGAGCCTGTTCCAGAGAAAGGGTATTCTCTGGGATACATATCTGTTACTTCAGCAGGTCCAATTTGTATCAGAGGTAAGATTTGATTGTTAGAATGGGTAATTCTGTTGCTGCTTATTTTGTAGATATGTAGAAAGTCCATGAGAGTGGGGTCTGACAGTATCCTGTATGCCAGGCATAGATCCCTCTCAAGAGCCTGTAGGAAACAGAATACGGAGATAACACCTTGAGGCAGTCTGCATAGGGCATTTGACTTAGGCCCTGTATTCTTTTTAGTGAGGAACGTTCCCATTTGTTGGATATGCCTGGTTAGGTATATACCAAAAGGAGGCATTATACTCAATAATAGGTCTGCTGAATGCCAAATACAGTGGAACAATGACTTCCTTGGACCTAGATGCCATACCTTTGTTTATAAGTTGTGCAACATAGAATAGTTTCCTTACTACTGCAGACACGTGATGGTCTAAGGCTAGATTACTGTCTATGTATATCCCTAAGAACCTGACTACTGGGTCAACTCTAAGGAGTGTATTTTCAGTATGATAGATGCCAGGGGTGGATGGCTTCCCGAAGGATACTATTATGAATTTCTTGGCATTTAGTTTTAGTCCATGGCTCTGACAGCCCTTCCTGGAGAACATTTTTGTCAGTGTGGGAGCTCCTAACTTGCAATCATCTGCAAATATAGTCACCCAGAGACCACTGACATTGGCCTTGATTCTGAGAAGTAAATGGCAAAAAGGACTGGTCCAAGAACTAATCCCTGAGGGACTCCACTTATGACTGGCCTCTTTGTAGAGGTGGACTCCATAATTCTAACTTCTGGATACTGTCTGTGAACCAGTTGGCTATCCACCAGGTGACATACAGGTTTGTAGATAACCTCTTAAGTTTGCCAGCAATGCCTGATTGGGGTATTGTGTCAAATACCTTGGCCAGGTCAAGGTAGACAATGCAAACCATTTTGCCCTTATCCATTGCTTTGGTAGCCATCTCAAATAAGTCCACCAGGTTGAGTAGGCATGACCTGTCCATGATGAAACCAAACTGGGTTGGGTTCAGTGTCTGAAGGTTTACCATATCATTATTGATAATTTCCATGATAATTCATTCCATGACTTTGCATATAAGACTAGTGAGTCTTAATGGGTCTGTAGTTTCCATGGTCTGTAGATGTCCTACCTTTCTGCAGAAGGATGACTGTTGTTGTCCTCCATTCATAAGGCATGAAGTCTGTTGGGAAGCTACAGTTAAATAGCAATTCCAGAGGGCCTGATAGGTCATGTTTCATGCTACGTAGAAGGCATCTCAGAATATTGTATGGGACCATTGATGCAGTGTTTTTGGCCTTAGAGACAGCATGAAGGACCTTTTCTCTAGTGATAGCAGGGGAGTTATATCTGATGGTATTTCCTGAGAGAAGGTTGAGGGGGGAGAGAGGGGTAATGTTGGAGCTGAATTTCTCATCAAGTATGTTTGCTATATTTTTCTGCTCAGTATAGATGGCTCCATTTACAACGAGCTCTGTCTTTGAAGTTTCAGACCTAGCTAAAGAATGCCTTGTTATTGTCCTTGGCCTGGAAGGCCAGATTTAGCTCAAATTTGGCTTTGGTACACTTTATTTGTCCTCTGAGGTGTTTGTTTTGTTTGATGAGAGTGGTTTTATCCTGCTGGGTCCTGCACCTCCTAGTTTTTGCATGACATTCTTCCTTCTCTTATACAGCCTGTTGATTTTGTGATTCCACCAGGGTGGATTGCTTTTGACTTAGTTCTATACTTCTTCCTCATGGGTACAGTTGTCCCTATGCAGCTACTAACATGTTTTTTATAGGCTCTGTGAACAATTCTGCACAGGTAGCAGTATTCGATTGGTTTATGGGGATTGAAAATTTGCCAGGTTATTACTTAATAGAAGGATGTTAGCTTTGGACTAGTTCCTGAATATTCCAAGGGTGGCTGGGGGGGTGGGTCCAGATTTTATTTTTACTTCAAAGGAGACCATTTTGTGGTCTAACCTTACCAGAGAAGACATTACACTAGGGGGTGTGCAGCACCCATATTAGTGAGGACCAGATGCAGTATGCTTGCACTCCTGGTTTCTATAGTGACAATCTGGTCCAGGGAGTTTGCGTTTACCAAATCTAGGAATCTCTGTGCCTGTAGATTTGGTGTCATATAGGATTCTCACTTAATATTGGGGTAATTAAAGTAATCCATGAATATGGTATTGGGTTGGATGGTGAGTGTTTCCAATAAGTTTAAATACATGGTATGGGTTTTCTGGGTCACAAAGGGGGACCTATACCTTGCAAGGAAGTGGTATTGGATTTTGCCTATGGTGATTTGAACATGGAGAAGTTCAAGTGCATTGTCCTGTTTGATCAGCCTTGAGGTATATTTATTTTTGATGTATATTGAGACAAATCCACCTTTAGTCCCTGTCTGTGTAGTAGCTTGTCTAATGAGTGGAAAGCATTATAACCTTGCACTGTCGGCGTTCTCTCCACAGCTTTAAATTATGTCACAGTGACCACACAGATGTCAGCATTCTCTAGGGTGAAGAGAGCTTCTAGGGAGTGGAATTATTTGTTAAGGCTCCTAGCATTAAGCAGTAATACCTTTAGATTTTCTTGGTTTTTATTTGCTATGTCAGAAGTACTTTCAGTTTGGCATTGCCTAAAAAGGGCACTATGGGGGAAGACAATGTTTTAGCTAATATTCGAAAGCCTAGAGGGGAGAGGTGCAGACCATCCCTTGCAAAGTGGCATGGTCTATTGTCCATCTCCTTCCATGCTGACAGATATTGCACCCCCTTAGAATGATACCAGAAACTAAGCCAATTATTAAAGTCAGTCATCATTTGTTTGTATTGTGGCATCATACTTGGAGAAGATAAAATGCAGCTGAATGCTAGCCTCATACCAGCCTGGGACACATATTCCAAGAGCTCCATGATGTCTCTCTTCATATAGTCTAGGGAGGTACATCTCAGGTCATTTACCCCAACATGGACTATGACTGAGTCATACTGATACTTGTGGTCCAATGACCTGAGTTTGTGTGTAACATGGTGGATCCTAGCCCCTGATAAGTAACTAATTGTGAGTTTCTCCTTACTTATCCTGGTGAAAGGGACATCAGTGTGTCTCATGATGGAGTCTCGAATGACCAGAATGTTGGATTGTGTGCTGGCTTTTATTATGGGCTTAGAAGTAGAGGCTCCATGAGATGTGGCTGTATGTGTTGAAGTGGGTGTTGTTTTGAAAGAGTACATTCGGGGCTGCTGAGTGCATTTGTTATGTGTACTTCATCTAGGAGGACTTTTGGGTGTAGGAAGGTTACCTTTAAGTACCTCAGCATATGTAAGTCTATATGTCTGCTTTGAACTGTGTGTGATGGGTGCAGCATGTGTACTACTGACTACCATATTGGCATTAGGTGAACTTTTATGTGAGGGCTTTGCCTTCAGTGACATTGTTTAAATACATCTCTCACATACCATACCAGTTTGTTTGAGAATTAACTGGTTGTCAGCAAACATGAGGCAATTTCTACATTGCCACATGATGCCCATATCAACCAAGCTTGTAACAGAGATAATTGGAAAGTTCATATCCATGGCAACAGACCCTTTTCTATTGATTAGACAACTGGAGTGAGAAAGCGATGTCAGGAGTATCAGGTTTAGAACTCTGAGGACAGTGCTTGTCTCTGCAAACTAGTTGCCCTGTGCACAATTAGGCATTGGTGAATTTTCAATTGTGCTTTTACAAACAAAATGTCTATACAGGCCACTGCCAAACACTTGAGGGAAAACTAATAAGTAGACCCTGAAGATTTAAGGCTGAGGTATTTAGGCAGACATTCTGACCCCATGTGCAAAAATGAGGAAAAGGGGTTGTGGATGGATGCATGCATTAATGGATTCTGAAGTTAGAAACAACTCATGCAGTATTTACTGAAAACAAAGAATTAGCTTGTCAAGAATGACAAAAATAATGGAGTTGCATGGATAGCTACTGCCTGGCTACTACTAGTGCTGGTCTCACCACAATTTTTTTTTTTCTTCTGGGATACAATACTCCTTTTCTTCTTCTCTCACAAGAAGCAAAATATTAGCAGCAATCCCAAGATGAGAAGGAGGCCTGTTTGGTGATCCATAGTCTTGTCCCAGATGATACAAGGCTCTGTAGGCTTGTTGTAGCCTTTTCCTGGTAGATACCCTGAATAGCAGCCAGACCAGTCATGAACTTCAAGCACAGACACTCACTGCCAAAACAGAAACAGTCAGGAATCAATGCACTCTGCTCCTTCTCTCACCAGGAGCAGAATATTAGAACAAATTCCAAGTTGTCACCTATGAAGCAGTTATTAGGCTTTCCAGTGATCTGCAATCTCCAGGAAATAATGTCACTCTACTCCTTCTCTCACCAGGCGAAAACAGAAGCAATAATCCCAAGATTACTTCTGAGAGGCAGAATGTGAGCTCTCCAATAATTGCTGGTCTTGCAATAGATGTTGCAGATTTTAAAGGTAAAATGAAAAATAAATGGGTTAATATCCTAAGCACTGCAGTGTGCACTAAGCAGTTAGATATGAAAGAGAGGGTAACTTAAACTTTAGCTGTCTAAGTGGAAACCCACTCATTTTAAAAGAGCAAGATAGATTGAAAGGGGGTGGGCACTTTCTAGTCTGGTTCTATGGAAAACAGTGGGATAGCCAATTAATAGTTGAAGTGGAGTGATTTCACAAAATGATAATTTTGTGCTTACTCACAACAATGAATTAAGGGAGAGAGTGGAGGAGATATGTGGTCAAATTAACATAAGAGGCAGGCAAATAGTAAGACAGTTTAGTTTAAGAAAACAACAGTACCAGGGTGGGAGGTTGTGGGAGGGTGGGAAAAAAATTCTGTGTGACTCACAAGACGCACAGCTGTGGTCTCTTTCCCAGAAGCAGAATACAAGTAAAACACAATGTAAAAAAATCAAAATATAAAAAAAAAGAAGGCAATAAAGTAATACAAAATACAAGAAAGCAAAAGCAAAGTAACCTTTCCCTCACAGCAAGTTGTGGCAGAGTCTATTTATATATATATCTGGGTCCACTACCGGAGATTGAAATTACACTATTTCAAAATCCAGTAATAGATGCCCACTAATGCGAAAGTGCACTTCACTGAAAGTGCACTTTCAAGAACACCACTAGAATGAACATGCAATGTCCTCCACTGTGGTGTGGTAGTCACAAACCTTAGAGTTAGGGCTTGGGTTAAGGATAGTGGATAGCCCTACAAGCTATCCACTATCCTTAACCAAAGCCCTAACACTAAGGTCCATGACTACAGCAACACAGTGGAGGACATAGGTCCATGACTACTGCACCATGGAAGACATACAATTTCCTCCACTGCGGTGCGGTAGTCATGGACCTTAGGGTTAGGGCTTGGGTTAAGGATAGTGGATAGCCCTACTAACTATCCACTATCCTTAACCCAAGCCCTAACCCTAAGGTCTGTAACCATTTGCTCAAGTGGTGTTCCCGAAAGTGCACATTCGTGTTAGTGGGCATCTACTACTGGATTTTAAAATAGTGTAATTTCTATCTCCGGTAGTTGACCCATATATATATATATATATATATATATATATATATGCTCATCAGTATGGAAAGGACAAATTCCCATTTCCCATTGTACTGTAGGCTTGTAGATGCAGCAGTCATCTTTAAGGGAATTCTGTCTTTTAAGCTGGCAGAATAAATATATATAAAATATATATATATATCCCACCTTTAAGTAAAGATAATAAATCACATAGAAACTTAAACATGACCAATGAATCCACTGGCTGAGTCTCCTTTTAAAAATCAGAAAAATAGAACTATGAATTGTAGACAAGCTAATTTGAGACCTTAAAAAAACAGGCTCCTGTAAGTTGTTTAGAAAGTGATACTTTTTCATTGAAAAGTAAAGATATTAAATAGAGCACTTCTTTGATATTTTTCTTTAATATTGCTTGGTGGAGGCAGTGTATGTGTCTGACAGCATAAAGTTTAAATACACTTCTGTGGCTATTTTGTTGTCTATTTTCTTAATGGGACATCTGAAGTGTATAGAATACAGCTATCTTTTTTTGAGAGGAGCAAGCTGTGTGTGAAACCAAAGGGCATGATCACTGTTAAATAGTCATTGACATGGCTTAGGGCATGTTAATTAATGAATTCCTCTAACAAGAACTTGATGAAGTGCATGATTAATCATTGACATGGCTTGTGGGGATATTCATTATTGAATATCTATGACAGCAACAAAGTGAACTATAATACTGAGACCATTTTATTATGACCTCTTCTCAGAAGAAGCACTTTACACTAGAACAGTGTGCCTGCATGTGTAAGGAGCTGAAGTTTGCATTTATTGTATTTTAGAAATGTAATAAAGACACATCCCTTGTTTTGGCTTTCCCATTTCTGCTTCATTGTTATCATCTCACTGTCTCCTTAATGCTTACATTTTAGGGTTAGCTTACAACAAACATATACATTTTCACTTTTCTAACAGGGCTACAATGTAATTGATTAAAGTATAAATATATTTTGCTCTTATAATGTAAGAACTAAACACCACTATTTCTTTTATGTTTATGAAAGTTATATTTGCAGGATTTGAAATATTACAGAAAAAGAGATGGAGAAGCTGGAAGACTGAGGGAAATCATTACTAGAAATTATGAGTTGGCACTCAGAAATTAAAGTACAGCTGTTCTGTTATGTCTGCATCTAACAGCTTAATGCAGCTATGGTTTTTAACTGAATGCCCAAATGTGTTGTCCAAGTTCAACATATTATAGTAGAAAATGTCAATTTCAGAGCCATGACCCTTAACTGCTAGTCTCACTACATAGATTCTACTCAATTCCCATTATGTATGTGATTAGTTCTGCTTGGGCCAGAATTAAAAATTTTATATATATATATATATATATATATATATATATATATATATATATATATATATATTTATACTTCAAACAGAAAGGCAACTGTTAAATTACTGCATATAGAGTGAGCCCTGAAATCAAGCAAAGGCAGTGTACCTTTAGACTTCATAATTCACAAAATTATTATTTTTTTTTCTTTTTGGGTCATCAACCCCCAGTGAGACAAGTAATACCAAATCCAGCCTCTGGTCTATAGTGCCTCATATAAACACAGGGTTGTAAAGTAAAGTAATAAAAGTATTCTTTTAGCCTATTTGCCATTTAGTAATGCTTCTGAAGTCAGACGAAAAGCATGAAAATGATGTTATTGAAAAACAATATGTTTCACTGAAGCAATGATATGGTAAAGCATTTCCTGCAAAGGAAAAATGCTGATGATACATGTAAAAGTATTCATGTGTACATTATTCATTAAAGAATTTTCATAAAGAAGAACTTGTGGCTTTGTATTATAAGAGGAAAACTGACTTTTTTATCAGTTATTTTCAGTGCATGGTCATCAGTACTACTGTAGGTATTATCAGTGGTTTGCCTCCATTTGGTTAAAAGCCCTGTAACAAGATACCACACTTACAAGGTCTGTAAGTCTAGGTAAGGTTATGGCTATGTTAAATCAGATAAAAATGCTTACATATGTATACATTGGATTCAGTTCTTCACAAAGCATTACACAAGAACATAGCTTGGATGTTTTAGTACTTGTATATTGATTTTCATGGTTATTATATTCTAATACCTCACCTGATGAGATCAGAAATGGCAAACTTCCATCAGACTTAAAATATTTAAAACTTTACCTAAGTGCAGTTTTTGTAGCCTCTATGAATCTTGCTTTATAGTGACACAAAATATTCAAGATAAAGCTTGTGAAACAATGGCGTCTTAGTTGATGAAATGTAGAGAAGGTCTGATTCTGTCATGATTCTGAGAGAGACCTATGTAAATCTTACAAACCTGAACAGAACATTGGTGAAACAGTTGGTATTTTCGCCCGAAAGCACTCAGCTCTCCACTTAGTATCCCACTTAGGCTGATTTCTATGCCAAGTCTGAAAACCCTGTATATGTTCACATGTGTTTTTGCTGGGGTTGCTAATTTCTTCATATATACCAAAAACATGTAATATGTAGATTGTCCATAGGTGATTGTGATATGAACAGTGGATATAAAAACTTTTTACACACCCATGTTAAAATCCCAGGTTTAATAATAAATCATTTCAAAATGTTTCCACCTTTAATGTGACCTATATAACCTGTACAATTCAGATGAAAAAGAAACAAATCTATTAGGGAAAAAAATATAAAAAATAAACCATGTACAATACGCTGGTTGCATAAATGTCCACACCCTTAAACTAATACTTTGTCTTGTGTGCACACCCTTAAACTAATACTTTGTTGAAGCACATTTTGATTTAATTACAGAATTCAGTCTTCTTGGGTACACACCTGCCATCAATTAAAGAGACTCTGATTAACCCCAAATAAAGTTCAGCTGTCCTAGTGGGATTTTCCTGACATTTACTCAGTTGCCTGCTACAGCAAAAGCCATGGTTTGCAGAGAGCTTACAAAGCATCAAAGGAATCTCATTGTTGAAAGGTATCAGTCAGGAAAAGGGTACAAATAATTTTCACAGCATTCAATATACCATGGAACACAGAGAAGACAGTCATCAAAAAGTGGAGAAAATATGGGACAACAGTGATGTTGCAAAGAACTGGACATCCCTCTAAAATTGATGAAAAGACAACATGAAAATTGGTCAGGGAGGCTGCCAAGAGACCTACAACAACACTGAAGGAGCTGCAGGAATTTCTGGCAAGTACTGGTTGTGTACTACATGTGGCAACAATCTCCCATATTCTCTGTATGTCTAGACTACGGGGTGGGGTTGCAAGACAGAAGCCTTTTCTTACACAGAAAGACATCCAGGCCTGGCTAAAATTTACAAAACAATACATCAAGTCTCCCAAAAGCATGTGGGAAAATGTGTTAAGGTCTGATGAGACCAAGGCTAAACATTTTGGCCACAATTCTAAAAGGTACGTTTCGCACAAAAACAACACTTTGCATCACTAAAGAACACTATCCGCACAGTGAAGCTTGAGGGTGGCAGTATCATGCTTTGGAGTTGCTTTTCTTCAGCTGGAACTGGGACATTAGTCAAGATGGAGGAAATTCTGAATACTTCCAAATACCAGTCACATTTTGACCAAAACCTTCAGGCGTCTGCTAGAAAGTTGAATTTCACCTTTAAACATGACAATGACCCCAAGCATACATACAAATTAACAAAAGAATGGCTTCACCAGAAGAAAATTAAAGTTTTGGAATGGCCCAGTCAGAGCCCAGACCTAAATCCAATAGTAAATCTGTGGGGTGACTTGAAGAGGGCTGTGCACAAGAGATGCCCTTGCAATATAACAGATTTGGAGCGCTTTTGAAGGAAGAGTGGGAAATTATTGCCAAGTCAATATGTGCCACGCTGATAAACTCCTACCCAAAAAGACTGAATGCTGTAATCAAATCAAAAGGTGCTGCAACAATGTATTAGGTTTAAGGATGTGCACACACAACAAAGTATTAGTTAAAGGGTGTGCACACTTATGCAACCAGTGTATTGTACATTTTTTATTTTTTTATAATTTTCCCCTAACAGATTTGTTTCTTTTTCATTGTACAGGTTATAGACCACATTACATGTGGGAAAAATTTTGAAATTATTTATTGTGGTCTCATTTTCTATATCACAAAAAAATGACTTTTAACAGGGGTGTGTACACTTTTTATATCCACTGTATGTGAGTATGGAACTGTGTATCTGTGAGATACTGTCATACTTTCTAAAAGTTTCCCTACACTGTATTCATTGAGTACAAACATAAGCTTCATCCCCTTAGCCTTGAAATTGATAAATGGGTATATGAGAAAAAAATGAATGAATGACTAAAACAGTATTATAAACAAAGTTAAATCTACAGTCAGATCTAGTGTTCATTAAAATCAGAGTTCTAATCTTACTCTAATGTGTTTTAAATGAAGGAAGGAAAACAAAAACAATATGTCCTGCCTCCATAATAAAACAGAACAATTACAAAGTCACATTTTGGGAAAAAATATAAACCTATCTTATTTTGTATTGTTTTTTAAGTAGCAATGAGTTCAGGCAAAGAAGTAATAATACCTAAGAAGCAAGACAGCACACAAAGGAGAGGCTGCATAAATCAAATGATATTCTCTGTCCGTTTACCCTGAATGGCATTAAAATTCATAAAGAAATGCACCTGTGAGTAAATCTTTGCATACTAGACAGTAGTCAGAGAAGGTTCTTTTCCTGTCACAGTTACATTACAATTTAAATCTCTGTGGTGGTATAAAACAGCTAACCTTATCATTCTTATTGCTGTGTGATAATCTCTGTTTACAGCATTGCCACAAACATTCCACACCAGGTACCTTTTTTTTATGTTTTTTTTTTTTCATTTATTAGACTAAAAGGTGCATATGTTAAGGTGGATCTAGGTAGCTGATGTCATGGCACAATAATCTCAATATAACAGAAGTATGTTCTAGCACATTATTTACGGGTCCAAGTTATAATCAGGCTAGTTAAAACTTCTGACACATATGTCTTTTCATGCTTTGTGGTTAGTTTAAATTTCTCACAGAGACATTTCCCTATAGTTTGTCTTTAGACTAAAAACAAAAGCACTTTGCTTTTCCTAGATTGGAAAATATGCTGGAGCCATCTCTGAGGTGCCAGTGACCCTTTCATGCCCTGCAAATGGTCATCTGTTAGTGCTTTCACCAGTGGAATGAAGTCAGAAAGAGAAAGATGATAAAGGGTGGAGTACAATCCTGATCTCGGAGTTCTTCAAGAACTTGACAAAGATAAATACATGATAATGTGTTTAAGCATCTGGGACATATATATGATATTTCCTGATACTTGACTGGCAGTAGAATCCCTCCTTTAGTAGCTTTCATGAAAAAACTGTCTGATTCACTCCCTGAGATACATTCTTTTTCATCTTACAAACGGGCAAATGGGGTGAGATGAATAGTGCATGAACTCTGTCTGTTTACATTGTACAAATTTAAAAAAGCCCACCTTTTGAGTTACACAATATCCCAATTACAGAATTTTATCAAATGTTACTAGTTCACATTGTGTTTCACTCTAATTGTCCTTTGATTCTACAGTTTGTCTTTAGACTAAAAACAAAAGCACTTTGTTTTTCCCAAGCACTACCACTACTTCAAAGTTGCATACAGCTGCAGTTGCCACTAGGAGTCCCCACAATCCTCTTAAGAAGAACAGGTAAGGAATTACATTTTTAAACTGCAAAAGCATTTAAAAGCTCCCATTTCCTTAGGATACCATGCTGACTGATGTGTAGCATATGGCAGGACCCCCATCAAACAACTCATTTGTTTCTTTTCAGGTAAATAATTTAAGGCAGTTTGCAGTGTCTCCTTCAATTTCTGCTACATCTTCTCCTACAGCACCAGCACATGCAAGTTCAGCTTTTATTTAATAGGGAAATGTCTACGCACCCCAGACAGCAGTCAGGTTTTATTTATTTATTTGTTTGTTTATACAGGCAGCTAAACTGCACCACTGGGTGACAGTGTAGCCAGACATATTCTATGTAAGACATATTGTACACTTTTTTAAATTAATCTATTTATTCTGTGCAATGAGATGCAACATAATTTAAATAGTTATTCTTTACAGTGAGAAGTAATAGTATTTGGATAAAAATATGCGTATATATCATGGCTTTAAGTGAAGTATTTTTATTAAATGGCATTCTTTTTCTGAAAGACTAGTCCAGTTTTATTTATTTTTGCTTAATTCTGTGATATCAGAAATTCTTAAACATGTCTAGATCAGGGCTAGGGGGAGGGGTAAAATTTTTGAAGTTTCTGTACAGTTGTGTTGTGACTTTTGGCTTTTCCCGGCTAGGGGTCGCCACATTGGAACTCCAGTCCACTAATGATTGGCAGTTGATTTTTATGTGCCGAGTTGCCAGCCCTGATGCACAACCTTCAACGAAGGTACACCCATTCATGCATGTCTCCACGCAGAAGATGCTCTAACTGAGAATCGAACCAGACAGCGTATTACTGAGAGGTGACAATGCTACCACAGCACCACCACCGCAGATTGTTGAAATTTCTGTACAGTGTGATGTACAATTTCAAAGCCTATGGTTATTCCCTTTCCAATGGAGCCCCTTTTTAGCCATGCCTTTATTATATAAAAAAAAATTAATATAAAACAGATAAGATGTAGCTACAGGTTAAACATATATCACATAGTGCAGTATGGTAATACAATAAGATCATGGACTCGGCGAGTGCAGCAGATTAGACAAATGATACGCAGCACATTTAACGCAATGGATCTCACAATATTACTAAATAGATAAGCCTGTCAAAACTGATCTAAATAATGTCTGTCTTGTCTGGAAGCTGAGAGGGTTCAGGATCTGTGGTTTAAATTCTAGCAGTTTATGTAACTACATGGAAAATAGGATCAACCATCAATTTACTAGCATGGAACACATACCGTTCTACAATACATCTACAGCCTTAACCTAAATACTTATATTAGCATCACATGAGCACATGCATTCACACACATATAATTCTACCTATGTATCTATGTCTCTATATATACATATATATATATATATATATATATATATATATATATATATATATATATATATATATATATATAAAATTATATATATATATATATATAGAGAGAGAGAGAGATAGAGAACGATGTATAGATATGTGTGCCTATATTTGTGAGTGTGTGTGTGTGTGTGTGTGTGTGTGTGTGTGTGTGTGTGTGTGTGTGTGTGTGTGTCTCTGTTTGTGTGTGTTCAGTAACATATTGGTGATGGACAATGAATTGTGTTTTTAAATGTTTAAACAAAATGCATAGTACATTGTACAGTGTGGAAATATTCTTATTGCATTTAGGTAAGTTGTAAGATATTAATTGCCAGTTATTATGATGTAAAATATGGTAACCTAGAGGAGTAAATTCAGGAAGTGAGTTTCTCACATAAAGGATCATCCAAGGTAAGACCTAGATGCATGGAGTGAAAGACACTTGTGAGAGCTAACTTATGATGGGTAACCTCTGGGAATACTTGTTTGCAAAGCTGAAATCTGAACTTGTTTGAGGCCTATAGCCGTGGTCTTTCATTTTGAAAACAATCTGTATTATGTTGAGGCTGTGCTGTATTGTACATTGTCATCAGAAACAATTAAGGTTCTCTCTATTTTAGCTGAAATCTGCAAATCAAGGTAGGCTAGTGTTTTTTTTTTTTATTGTTGTAATAAATAAACCTTTGCTGTTAGTAGTCCTGCCTTATATCTCTTTTTTGATTTGCAATAAAGTGGGACTCACATGACATATGTTTCCTTTCACAGAATGAAAATATTTTTGCAAAATATATTCAGTACTCAAAAAGCAGTTCCATATGATAAGAATTTCTTTTAACCATTGTATCTGTTTAGTATTAAGACTTCTTCAGGAAAAAACAAAAATGTAAAGTATAGCATTCAGAGCTGATAAAAAGTAAACTCATAAGTCATGGGATGAATTAAAAAAGCTCCTTCAAAATTTACATGAGCAACAATGTTCTGTCAAAGCACATCAATCAATTATATATTCACAACCCAGCTAATTTCTTATTTAAAAAACATTTAATCTTCTATATATCATTTATTCCAGGGAGCAGATGGCACCATCATTGGTTGCCAGAATAATTGTTAAATATTGAGTAGGTTTTTGCATCACTACAGCTTTGTTCCTTACCTACATAAACACAAATACAGATTTTTTTAAAGAATTATATGACTGAGATTGCATTAAAACTGCATTTATTGTTATTCTTTGTTGTTTTCAGCATGTATGTCTGATGATATACTTTCTGGGTGAGTTTTCAAGTAGTTTTTTCTAACATAAACAGAGTCTCATAGATTCGAAACAAGTAAATGGAGGTAGAAATGAGGTCTTAAGTGGAGGAAAAAAGAAGAGTACTCCCCTCAACTGACCCTTTTAAATAAGAATTGGGGGTCACCCATAATGGGGGCACAGTCAGACATACAGAGAAAGTCAGCTTAAGACCAAAGGGAGGCAATGGGAGACCTCAGGACAGTATTCAGCTTGGGGGTGGAAGACAAATTTTGCAGAGCCTGCCAAGGGATATGGCCTAGGCCTGGCAACAAAGAAGAAAAACAAATGAAAAAGAAGTCTCCAGCAACTGGCCTGTAGAGAGGAATACTACTGCCTAAAGAGTACAGCATGCTCTTATTGTAAAAAGGCACCTTGCTATTCCTATCTTGGTAAAGTAAGTCAAAAGGTGACTTTAGGTACCATATCTTATTCCGAGTTAAATTTGAAAATGTAATTTGAATAGTTTGGAGCCTGCAAACTGAAATGAATGTCCTGGGTCACAAAATTCTGAGTGACATACAGACATGTATTTTAGAACTGTTCATGCATGTGAAAAATGCAGTTAGAACATAGTCATGATTACTTTCTTTCTAATGGAAACCCCGATATGCAAGAATTTTTTTTTTGTATTTTACTTTTGCTTCTTCTGGGGTCTATATTAAAAGCATGAACATTCACAAATGCGAATACGAGTACATCGACACATAAACATCGAAGTACAACAACAGCGAAAGACATAAACAGCGAAAATCAGAAGGACAAACATATTTCAGAAAACAACAGTGCCATACAGGTAAGGAAAACCTATGTAAACAAACTTCAATAAACACACTTTTGCAGGGGGGCAAGCCCCCCCCACCCCCCATACTTAAATATACCAACTCTGAGATCGCACTACAATGTGGAAAAGGATATATTTCCTCTTCCCCATGATCACCCTGCTGGCCCAGGAAATAAGTACGGCATTCTGATTTTTGATGTTTACGTCTTTCGCTCTTGTTGTACTTCGACGTTTATGTGTCGATGTGCATGTATTTGTGTTTGTGAACATTCGTGCTTGTAATATAGACCCTTCTTCTATGCATATTTCAATGTACAAATGTATGTACTGGCAGTTTATTCTGGCTTATTATTAGAAATGTCACCACTGAGACAGCATAAACCCATCATGTTGTTGATTTCCAGGTCATACAACAATTGGGTAAGTGTTTGTAATGATATTCTTTGCTTTGTATCAGTTTACACTATTTTAGTAGTTTTTATCTGACTCAAGTTCTCTTTGCTATCAATTCAAATATTTTTTCAGTTTAACTTGTTTTTCTAAGTATATTTATCATTGATTTTATTCAGTCCTTATAACGGATCCCTGTTGAAATGTTGGCACTGGAAATGCCGAGTACTGACAGGCCGAAAAATAAAAAAGACTGAAGACCCAGAAAAGAGGGGATCTTAAAATCACTCCTCATTAAAACTTCTTTTTCAGAGGTAAAGCTCCTTCTGCACCCCCACCATGTGGGTGCAAGCACCCCGCACCCCTGACTTTATATATACCAACTCAGAGATATCCATACCTCAGAGAAAATAGAATATTCCAAGAAATTGAATCTTGGTCTTGGTATATAGAAGTCCAGTCTTTCGACCATTCAGTCTCCATGTTTTAGAACTCAGTTTAGCAGGTCCAGACATTTCAAATGGTTACCCCTTATAACAGCTGAATTAATTTTTATGCTCTTTAATCTCTTATTTTGACAAATTTTATTCAATAGCAGCACTGTATTTTGTTGTTTAAGTGACATAATTCTTTGACTTGTTGCTTTTTTTTTTTTAAATTCTGGTGAAAAAAAAGAGGTAGCCACTCTTGTTCAGCCGTTCTTATTCCCTGAAGGCCTGAAGGCAGTTTATAAGTTTAATTGCTTTTAGTTGAAAGCTTTTTTTGAATCACTTGCAGTTGTTTTAAATGCATTATTTTTAAGTATGGCTGCACCATAGATAGTGGCCTTGTAGCATGCACTATATAGACAGAGATTATGTGGTCTGATCTGATTTGATCTGATTGTTTATCTAGTATCAGTATTATTCTCCAAAATGTTTTTGAGCTTGTCCTTCTCATCTGTATGTTGGTTCACCCAAGCTGTGCTACATGTCACTATTCAATGTTTTGAGCTACTTCTCCACTAATAATTTAGAATAGCCACTCCACTCTTTTTGTGGAGCCACATCATTTGTGCACACTTGAGCTGGAACCCCAGTAACTGCTTTTATTAAAGCTATTCGCTGCAGTCGCCAACTGTTAACACCAGCTCAGGGTTCTCTTCCTTCACTTACTAAATACAAGTATGCATTCCAGTGTAATTCCCCACAAAACAACCTGCTCCTTCAAATACTTTAGCCTGTTTATTATTCCACAAACTAGAATTAGACTACTTAGTCTCTAGAAATATTGTAGCTTATGTATTTCTCAAATATCAAATTAAATTAAGCTACTTTGACATCTTTACCTTACCTCTGCACTTTACACCTTAAAGCACTGGACATTGTGGAAGATCAGACAACTTGTTTCCCTTTATTGACATCCTCTTAGCACTTGGTGTCCTCAGGCAGTGTAGTCATATGCTCACTTATAATGAACTCTTACTAAACACAAGTAACTCTGTATGTTTGTTTGTGTCTTTCGGCTTTTCCCGGTTAGGGGTCGCCACAGCTAAACTCCGGTCTGCTAATGATTGGCAGTTGATTTTTACATACCGGCTTGCCAGGCCTGACGCACAACCTTCAATGAAGGTACGCACATTCATGCATGTCTCCACACAGAAGATGCTCTGAGAATCAAACCGGACAGCGTCTTACTGTGAGGCGACAACGCTACCGCAGCACCACCACCGCGGGTCTCTGTATGTAAGAGGAGCAAATATTTGCCTAATTTACAGGCATCCCTTCTTATCTAAAACCGTGAACAATGAACATCATATGCTCACATCTCTACCCTCACTTCGAGCACATTCTCAACAAAATCTCATTAAAATGCCATACACTGAGACTATTAACAATTTCTGACAAATCCTTCGACAGTTTGTATGAACTGGTCTCAGCAAAATTCTCCAACACATGCCCTCCACACACAACTTCAGCATCAAGTCACTGAAACTCATATTGCTCCCAGTTATGCACTCTCTATTAACAAAGATTTTAGTGACTGGTGACTCAGCTGTTAGCATACAAATTCTCCATTCACAAGGCTTGGCAATGAAAGGGTTACAGTCTGTTTCCTTTCAGGTCCCAGGATCTCAGACATTAAAATGGTATTAAAGACACTTTCTCAGGGACAAATATGACATGGTGGTGATACATTTGGTACTAAGTGACCTGGACAAAAGACCCTGAGGGACATGCAGAGTGACATGTCAGAAATGTCCACTAATGTGAAAAATGCACTCTAGTCCTAACAGGAATTTTTCCTTCACCAAGAATGATGTACAGTTATTAAAAAAAAATAAAAATAATTAACTTCAACAATTGGCTTTATAGTTGTCACCATTCCAGGAGGATCTCATGTGACACGATGATTGATAGTACACACTGAATAACTGGAGAAATGGTCACTGTCCACTTTTACTGTGTTCCTAGTACTTCGGCATCAAGCCTTCCAGGAAGGTTTGATGCTGAAGTACTAGGAACACAATAAAAGTGGATGGTGACCATTTCTCCAGTTGTTCAGTGTGTTTTTTTTCTTTTTTTGGTGAGGTGGTTCATGGAGTGGTGTTTTTGAAGATGATTGATAGTCCAAATTGCTCCACAATGGATTGCCTGCTCCTCTCTTTTAAGGGCTTCCACATACTGGCTAATAAAGCCTTTGCTGCCACCGTGGTGCCATTTTTATGCATAGTCCTGTTAATAGACATTCCATTGTGACAAACCCATCAAAACCCAATTAGGATCACATGATTGTGGTACTTCACAACACTGGAAGTCTCAACAACAAATTGTATTATGCTCTTCTGTATCTTGAATATATTCATATTTGTTTAATTACTGAGACTTGGTTTAAGTGTAAAAAAAACATTCCGTCCATACTTTTTTTGTGCTCGCTATGCCTTCAGGCCTGATGGCAACTGTATGGGTGTCTTTATATTTCTCAGGGACTGCATCACCTCTAGACAAATTCACACAGACCCACAAACCTAAGTCATACAAATTCTGATTATCATAAATAAGATGAACTACCAACATATTGCTTGCTTCAAGTCACTCTCCATGTCTGGAGACAATTATCCTAGTTTAATGGAAAATATTTAATAACTCCCTAGTAATGAGAACTCCATTATGTTGGAGACTTTATCCATCCCACAATTAACTACAACACCTATATTTCAAATGCAGGCTATGCCCAAATGTTCTTTAACTTAAGTAATAAACATTTCCCTGGAACAGATAGTTTATAAAATTACCATAATAGTCTAGGTCTGGTCCTCACAAATATAACCTCTATATTTACTATTCCCCTGGTCTGGGACTGCACACTTGTGACATTTGCCTTCAAAATCTCAATAGTCCTGGAAAACAACATCTCCGAATTTAAGGATATCAGACAAGTAAATATACAATATATGATGAAATCTCAAAATTCACCCACGACAGCACAAGCTTTTATGCTCCCACAGCAATCAGCTTTACAAATGAGTTATAGACCCACTTCGACCCACTTAGATTAATACATAGGCTTATCTGTCTAAACAAGAGCAAAATAAAACTGGAAATTCAAAAACAATCCCACTCTGGTGGTCCACCATCATGAATAAAGTTTAACAACAAGAGAACAAAATGCCTTAATTTATACAATGGATCTCAAACTCCTCATAACAGGATAGTATAATAAACATTAACAAGGAACTGAAAAATAATATTAGGACTAGTAAAGCAACCCATGTACTCAGGCTAGTCTATGAAACTAATTATAACTACAAGTCCTTGTTTAGCTGTGTTAAGAAAGTAATTAGCAGCACTTAACCATTCTCAGAACTTACACTAAACAGGACAACCTCCACTCTGACCCAGCAGATATCACTAACACACAAGCAAACATCTTTGTGTACTGTTAAATTTACCCCGTGATTAACTGCCCTAGTGCTTCAGAAAGGAAGTACAGGCTGAAGGTATGTATTGGCAAAGCCATGGTAAATGCAAGACTAAATTGCCTTGAAACTCCTATGAATGTCTCTGACACACACTCCCACACCTACAAGTATATTATATAAATACAGAGAGAGAGAGAGAGAGAGAGAGAGAGAGAGAGAGAGAGAGAGAGAGAAAGGGAGAGAGAAAAGCACTGAAATATATTAACTGCTTGTATAGACTTTTATGCCGTTTTGGCCACACACTTACATACTTTGAGTCACAAAAGAGCTGACTGACATTTGTATGAGATCACTTCTTTGCTGCATTACTGGGGTTATGGAATATGCCTTTTTCCTTGTATTGTGCAGTCTCAGAGTTGTAATGTATAATTAGCAGGGTTTTCAATGGAAAAATATTGTTTTTAGTTCCATGCCCTGAGGTTGTATCTCAGAACATGTTCAGTTCAGTGTCAATTATTTATTTATTTATTTTGATGTAAACAATGTCCACATTTAGGTGTCTGCATATTTTTAGGCACACCTACATTTAAACATAGACCCACATAGCATATTAGTGCAGTAACTGTTGTGTCTTTAAGTGCAGGGCAGCGACTGCTGTGTTGGAACATTGTCAAAGAATAGTAAAGTAATGTTTTTCAGCTTTTCCCGGTTAGGGGTCTCCACAGTGGAACTCCGGTCCGCTAATGATTGGCAGTGGATTTTTACGGTGCCGAGTTGCCAGCTCGACACCCAACCTTCAAAGAAGGCACAGCCATTCACACACACACCTACTTGCATGTCTTTAAATCTCACTTGACTGCGGGGAGGACATGCAGACTCCACACAGAAGGTGCTCCAGCTGAGAATCCAACAGAAGAACCTCTTGCTGTGAGGCAACAATGCTAACCACTGCACCACTATGGCTCAAGAATAATAGTCATAAAACTAATTTCTACTAGCTAATAAGCTACGAGTTACTGGGGTATATACGGAGGTAACCTGCAAGCAAAATGTAGGAAGTTAGTTGCTTAGGTGGAGGATCAGCTCAGAAATAACTAGAAGCCTGAATGAAGACCCTGGAGATTTGGAGTAAGACAGCCCAGTCATGACTTGACATGGAGTTGTACCATGTAAAAGTAAATCTTATTCAGAGCTGGAATCTAGGCCTTTGAGAGTAATATAGCCTTTGTCATTTGTGTTAAGTGCATATAATTACTGAAAGGGCTATACAAGACTGTGTGTTTGTGCTACAGAAATCAAAGGTACTGTTTTTGTTTAATTTAAAAGCCAAGTCAGCTAGTGGTGTTCATTAGCCTTAAAGATCTATTACATAAAATGTATTTTTATAATTTCTTCATGCAATGCTTCCATGACTTTTCAACTCACACAGACACATACACACACACACACACACACACACACACACACACACACACACACACACGCGCGCGCGCGTGCGCATGTGTGCATGTGTGTGTGTGTGTGTGTGTGTGTCTGTGTCAGACAATTTATATTCTCTTTAGTCAATATGGCTATTAATTGACCTCCAAAAACAACTAAACAAAACATCAAAATGGGCTTCAGCGTGGGTCCTACAGAGGGAAAAACCTATCATCTGTGCAAAAATATCCAAAAACACACAATAATGTGTTTTAACATTGATTTTGAAGGCAGGACAAGGCTTATCTTCTGTCTTGATCAAAAAAGTTTGAAAATTCCAGCCCACATCTGTCTGTCTATCTATCTATCTATCTATCTATCTATCTATCTATCTATCTATCTATCTATCTATCTCTACAAGACCACAGGGAAAACTGATATTTCATGAGTTTCAAAGTTGGCTGAGTCTCTTTAAAATCAGGAAAAGCACCCAAATTGTAGTCAATCTCAGCTAAGACTTCAAAGTAATCAAGCACTTATATTGATACTTTTTATTGAAAAATAAAAGATATTAAATAGGTCAGCACTTTTGCCATTAACAGTGCTTCATCTGATCTAACTCCAGTTAACATGACATGCATTATTTATATGCTTTATGACATAGTTCATTATCAGTTCACTTGAGCTGGGCTCATAAATGTATGCCATAGTCTGTTTGTCCAGGTTTAACTAGGATAGGTCTCATCTTTCATCCCTGTTCTGCATATCTCTTCTTATTGGTACATAATAGGCTAAATTAAATAACTGCTTGACTTTCTTGAAATGCAACCTGGATGAATGGATGGGATAATAAATTCACTCCTTTTCTGAATCCACAGCCCTTCATCGAAAGAAAAAGGAATTCAGTAGTAGTTACTTTGCACTGTTGGAAGTAGTTTCTTAGTGCTGCAGGGTCAGATGAAATGGGGTTCTTGAGAAAAGGATACACATGGTCTGTCTGATGAATAGCTTTTCCCTCATCACGTCTATATTCAATTACTTCTTCATCTTCCACAACACTGAAGTCTTACAACTAAAACTCAATTTCTGCATCCAGTTAGTACATGAAAACTTCAAACCACGCCAAAATCCATGTTTGGACTAATCCCTGTATAGCTCTGTGTCTAATCAGAGTCAGCATTAAATCTAACCCTGTTCCACTAATTCCTGTAACAAACACCCACGACCACACACTAAGTACCATCACATGCTCACTACTAAATACTCAAAGCATTAAAAGTAAACATGATCAAATGTGTGCCTTCTTACCGCTCTACAACTCTGACATCCCAGCAATCACTGAATTATGACTCAGTTGTTACTCTCCAGATTTCCATACCTTGCTTCCTTGCTGCAAAATACTTTCATGACTTGAGACCAGAAAACAGGACGGGCTGGCAAGAATTACTTCTTTACAAGAAAGACCCCAATCCCCTCCTTATTGCTTAAGTCAACTCCTCTTCTGACTCTTGTCCCAAATGGATACTCCTAAACTTTCCTCTGCCTTAAAAGCAATCCTCTTCTAATAGCCATTGCCTATCTACTTTAATTCAAATCCCTCATCTCTAACATCCTAACAGCTGCACCAAAACATAACAAGTTTATCACTCTTGGATACTTTAACCATAACTACCTTGAGCACTGATTCACTGACTGCTCAGAATTCCTAGCTAAACTTGGCCTTCTACTAATATTTCAGAATCAATACGACCAAATTTCATATCCTCTAAATACTCCATTTTGATCTTGTTACTGGCATTCCTACCTCTATCTCTAATATAATCATTCTTCACCCTCCTTTAAGTGACCATATCCCCGATGCCTTCACTATTTACAGTCCATAAAGCTGCCACTGAGACTGTATTGCCTTAGTGACAAATTAAACAATTACATTAGCAACTTAAAAGTTACAGATCCTCCAGCTGGTAACTCATTATTTCTAGAGAAGACCTACATCAACACTGTTGCCTTTAACATTACCCAAACTGTTCTTTATTTCCAAGACAAATTATTTCCCTCATCAAAAGACTACACAAACCCAGAAAAAGTGACAGGTGTACAACAAAACTTAAGCATCTCTTCAAACTTAGAAATGAATCTTGGAATAAATGGAAAAGGCCCCCCCCCCCCATTCCCCACCCTGTGCAACCTTACCAAATAATCCATATGCTGACATAAAATCCTCCATCATAAATCAAATCAAGTTACTCTCCTATGGAATAAAAAAGACATGTCTGGAAAGAAGTCAACTAACTTACAGGACAAGAGTATATCCTAGGGCAATTTATTTAACTTCATGCAATGCACACAAACAAAATTATCTTTTTCTGACTTCCTATAAGAATGCATTAGCCTTCCCCAAACAAATAGCAAACCTCACCCCCAAAATTCGCTCTGACTGTCCCCAGTCTCCTTTCATATTCCCTTCTACTTTAAATGCATAAATCTTGAGAATGCTTCACTTCCCTGCAAAACAGTATCACAGGAAATATTTTCCCTGGCTCAGAGAACCTCAATTTCTGATTTATTTATTACTACAGATACCACCTCACCATTCCCGCCACTTATGTCTGAAGCCTATGTCTGTCCAAAAATATTATACCCCACATCTGCAAAGCTGCTCTAATCTATCCCCTTCCAATATAACCCAGTACCAAATATACTTCTGACCTATCTATTCTATCTGCAATAGGAAAAATCATTGTCTATATACAATTATCCAAATAAATCCAAGATTAGCACCTGCTCTCCATCGAACAACATTACTTCTTGCCAGGATAAAGTACAATAACTACCCTGTGTAACCTAATGGATGACATACTGCTAAATACAGATAAAGGCAACCTTACAGATTCACTGTTTATAGTTATCATAAAAGCATTTAATCTCATTAACCAATCACTCCTTCTTTATAAACTTACTGAAACTGGCATTAGTAAGATAATTCTCCCTGGTTTGAAGACTTCCTTACAGTCAGGCCATTCAAAGTAAAAATAGGGTCATCCATTTCATATGAAGCTCCTTTAAACAAAAGGTCCCTCAGGACCCCATCCTTGCCTTGTTACTATTCTCCAGTTTTATTAATAAACACCTTTCTGATCCCTCTGACATATCTCTTATTTTACATGCAGATAAAATGGTCATCTCCAGATCTAGTCATACTCACAAACCATTCAGTTTTAACACCAAGCCAACCTGCACTTGCTCTGCAATGTTCAGTTAATCACAAATCAACCATTAAGCTCAAAAGCTAAAATTGTGCTACTCAGAACTTGTCAAACGCTCCCGCAATCTCCCAAAGGCATGAGCATGTCAGATATAAACAATAACTACCTCCTTCAGACACTTCAGTATCTGGCTTAATCAAACCCTTAACTTCTATCTTCACACTGGAAAACAGAAGTAAAATAAACTCCCTCCTCTTCTGGGCCAAAATAATTTTCCTTATCTAAGTCCCCTACAAGAACAGATAAGTGCAAAGCTGTTCTTTTATACCATGTTAAACACAGTTCCCTATTGACTTGACAGCTTCCAAAAAAAAGACAGAATGCTGCCATGTTGCAAACTATCTCCAGTAAAATCTGACATATTATCACTAACAACCCTCACCCGAAACACTGCTGCATCACATTTACCAAAGCAAAAATACTTCCAGACAAAAAGAGAGGTGACCTGTTACATAGGGCTTAGCTCATTAAACTATTACATCTAGAAACATTCTCCCTTACAACCTTTGACACTACTCACACACAACCCCTGTACTCCTAGTACAAGAAAATAAATTATAAGCTACTTGATTCAGCTTGACAATGCTCAAATATTCGTTTTTTTCTTTTTTTTAAACAAGAAACATCTTTACTAAATGTTCACTTACGCTACAGGCACTCATACATTTATATAAATTAAAACAAACCCATATTGGCATAATCTTAGTTACAAAGATTATAGATCACGTATAATCTACCCAGTCATTGTTAGTCAAACATTATATAGGTCATTCAAATCCTGCCTTCCCTGTATGTATTGTTCCCATAATTGTGATGACATAATAATCTTTTGGAAAGACACACAGGTGAGGTTGGAACAGTTTTACAAATACATTCATACTACCAAAGATTTTTTTGAAGTTCACCATGACATTGAAATTGGACAGGTGAACTATTTAGATATCACCATTTCAAAGAATAGGAGAGACAGACATTTTTTACCTAATATTTATAGAAAGCCAACTTATTCCAACACTTTGTTACATTTTCAAAGTTGGCATCCAATGCATCAAAGCCATCATTAGTAAAGAGTCAATGTGTACAATTGGCACGTATGGTATCTGATGAAAGGGACTTTCAAAATAAGTGTAGGGTATTCAAATCTATGTTTGAGAAAAGGGGTTACCCAGATTTTTTTCTTGACAACATTTTCAAGAATGTCCAGAATAAGAGAGCTATTGGACATTTTGCCTCTCTTCTGGAGACTGGAATGTTGTCACAAATTCACCAAATATTGTTAGCAATAATGAAGATAGTGACCAATTTAGTAAATCTTTTTTGAGTTTTTGAAACAGACTCTGAACATATAAAAAATGTTGGTAAGATCTATGTATTGTATATAAAAAAGGCGTCTGTTTAAAAATTCTTTAGGAAAAAGAGAAATTCACTGACCAAGAAGGAAAAATGGTAAAATGTGGTCACTGTACACAAAGTCAACATGTGCTGGAAGGGATTAAGATACAAATTGCCAATTATGGGATGATAAAACTGTGGAAAAAATATTATTGTAGTACCAAGGGTGTGGTATATATTGCATTTTGTCAGAGATTTTTATGTTTTTATGTAGGCAAAACTAAACATAACTTTAGAAGTAGAATCTATCAGCATTGTTATGACATACAGAAAAAAGATCTGAGGAATTCATTATTTAAACATACTCACAAAAATGAAAATAATTTTTTTTAAGTTTATTGTTATTGACCATATCGACTTAGAGCAGAGGGATGGTGCAATAGAGGATTTTTTTTGGGAAATGAAAGAATTACAATGGCAATTGAGAACAAATGCTGCTGTTTACCCAGGTTTAAATGAATCCTTGTCCATCAGCAGCATTTTAAAGTTAAAGGCTGCTTTTGCTTTATAGTTGTGGAAGGTACATGTGATCACTGTTTGTATTTGGGATAAACACTATTTTAGAATTTGGATTTATAGATGGTTAACTAATTTATACATATATATATATATATATATATATATATATATATATATATATATATATATATATATATATATAAACATATGTATGAATATTTAAAAGTGTATGGATGTATTGATGTTCTATTTCTAATGGATTCCATGTGATACTGTTCTTTTATTTTAATTGGGTGGGTTGTCAGCAAGTAATTAACCTAGCATCACATTTTGTATGCATGTATATAAGTTGGGGGTACGGTAGTCTGTTTTTTATTCTGAAGAACTCCTTTTACCAGTGAGAAAGTACTCAATAAATTCTACTTTGTATGATCTTCCTACCAATTTGTTTTTGTTTTATATTGTTGCCACAGTTCCCATTTTTTCATATGTTCATAGGTTCATAGGTAGGTACAAGGCTATCAGCCCAAGAACCTAAGTAATCCTAGCCAACAAAGTTCCCTGGCTTATGCCACCCAAGAAAGTTATTTTCCTGTGCCCCGTGCCCACGTCGAGCAGAGCCAGAGAAGTAATCCCCGGGGTGTATTTCTTATTTTCCATCCACTCATCAGGATTTTTCTTGACAAGTGCTAATGAGGAACTTTGCTTGACATAGATGGGTAGCTTGTTCCACAGTATAGGAAGTCTCTAGGACAGGAATCTGTCCCTCCAGCATGTCCTGTTTATTGTGGTGACAAAGTTTAGGTACCTAGAGTGTGTAGTTCGGAGGGATTGGGATTTCTTTAGGTGTATCATGTCCAACAGCTCTGTGTTTGACATAGCTTTATATGTTAGGCAGAGATTACCTCAGAGTATGTGATATGCTACAGAGTAAAGCTGGAGTTTTTTGAGATGGTCAGTGTAGGGCATCTGTTTGAGGCCAGTGATCCTCTTTGTCAGGTACTTCTATGGCCTTTACAGCTGCTGCAGATGTCTTGTGAGGTACATTCCAAAAGGGTGCTGTACTATATAATGGGTCTAATGAGTGTCGAGTAGAGGGGAACAATGACTTCTTTTTTCCCTAGATGAGAACCTTTTTGTGATGAGGTGTGCCATGTAAAAGGATTTCCTGACTACTGTGGTGATGTGATTATCAAAGGAGAGACTACTGTCCACCTGGGTCCCAAGGTCTCTTATCACACATTCGGCATTAAGTAGACTGCTGCCTATGTGGTAGTTCATGTAATTTGTTCCTACCCTTTTCTAAAGATCCCATTTCCAGTTGTTTATCTCTATTACTATATTCACTACTTCTAATATAGTTGTTTTAGATTCTGATTTCTATTTTCTAGCAATTGCTTTTTTGGCAGCTACCATAATTAGACTCAGCAAGGACTTACTATGTCTAGGCAATTCCAATTCTGTATAATAACTCAGAAAAAACATTACTAACCTGTGAATCCTGTGAATTTCCCTAATTACACCAATTTGCTCAACCAGTATCTCTGATAGAGTAGTCTGCAGGAAATCTTTTAAAGTCTGCCAGCTCATTACACTCCCAGAAAATATGTTCCCAATTATCTCTTTCTTCCTCATTACACCTCCAACATTTGCTGTCTACCTGAGAAAAAATTCTCTGAAGTCTACATGGGGTATAAAAATATATATGTAAACATTTTCAAGCAAAAAAATCTAGATTCCATTACATATTTGGGAAGCAAACATATATCCTCTCATTGTTTCTTTGTGAATTGCTTATCCAGTCTCTCTTTCCAATCCTTTCTATGCTCCTCTGATTGATTCTTATAGCTATCATGCAACATTTTACACAGTCTATTAATTATTCCTTTTTTAACAGGAGCTTCTGTTCTAGATTCTACTAAAAACTCTACCACTGCTGATCTTTCATTTAGGACCCCACTGTTTATTTTTATTTGCCTATACTTTGATATCAATCCTTGATAGGGAAGGCAGTCTTTAAACTGCAGTCCAAATAAATTCTTGGCATCTTCCCATTCTATGACCTTTCGTGTTATTTGTCTCAATACACTGGTTCCTTTACCAGTTTTCTCCAATAAATTCCAGCCCCCTCTTGCCTATTGTCTGTATCCCTAATTGCCGTCATTCCTATTGACAAAATCTCCTTTCTCCATTCCCATGTTGGCTTAGTTCTCAAACTACTTTCTGCTACTTTATGAATATAATATTCTTAGGATTATTGTTATTCTCTGTAAAGGTCCACATCCAAAATACCAGTCTCTCCCTGTATCTTGAGTTTCCCCCTGTTTCATCATCCCTTTCCACTTTGAATTATAGGTTTCTGCTTATGTTACATATAGGAACCTCAACTGTTTAGCTCTGAAATACCCCCTTCAAATCGAGTGATTTCAATCTGCCTCATTCTATTGAAAGGATCAGCTTATCACACTTGTCTCTTGCCATGTTCCCCTACCAGATAAAATCCTTCAGCTCTTTGTTAATATCTATCCACAGCTTCTCCTCTGGTTGATAAAAAATTGCCTGACCTATGTATAAGACCTCTTCTTTTGGCTTTTTCCCAGTTAGGGGTCGCCAGAGCGGATCACCTATCCACTCCTGATTAGCAGTGGAGTTTTACAGTGTTGAGTTGCCAGCTTGGAGCCCAACCTTCCACAGAAGGCACACACATGCATGCACTCACTCCTAGGGCCAATTTAGAGTGTCCAATCCACCTACAGCATGTCTTTGGGAGGAAACCGGAGAACCCAGAGGAAACCCATGCGACCACAGTGACAGCATGCAGACTCCACACAGAAGGCACCCCAGCCAAGGATCAAACCGGAGAACCTCTAGTTGTGAGGTGGAAACACTAACTGTTGCATCACCATGGCCGCCCTTGACCTATGTATAACACTAAAGGGACTAAAACATTTTAACTGCTTGTATCTTACTATCCATATCTCTATAACAGAGTTTCCAATTTCTTATTTTTGTATTATTTTTTGTTTAGTCTCTTCCCACATATCCTTAGCTGCTACACTGGAATAATTTTTAATACATACTCCTAAATACTTCATTTTATCATATCCCCATAAATATGGATACTGCTGAATTAATTTGTGTGTGGGTACATAATTTTTCACTATTGTCTTTGTTTTAGCTTAAATAATTTTGTACCCAAAAAGATTTGAAACTTTCTCAAAATGTTCCACAACATTATAATGTCCTTTTCTGGCTTTATCAGATATAAAATAATATCATCTGCAAAGAGAGACAGTTTTCTTGACTATCATACAAATTATATCCTCGAATTGCCGAGACCTTTATTTTCTTTGCCAATGGTTCTAAATATAATGCAAATAACAAAGGAGAAAGACAACACCCCTGCCTGGTTCCTCTGATCAAACAGAAATTATCAGAAAGAAACCCACCCACTTTAATTTTTGCCTCCGATCCCTCATATATCCTCCTAATTAACCTTGTAATTTTATCAGGGAATACAAATGCTTCCATTGCCCTGCTCGTAAAGTGTCAGCTTACACTAGCAAATGGTTTCTCTGCATCAAGACCCACCAACAATAGTGGCATTTCCTTACATTCTGCTTCCCAGTGGATCATCCGTGTCCTGTTAATGTTGACACATGTTTGCCGCCCCTCCACAAAACCATGTTGATTCTTATCTATCGATTTTCGCATCATTTTTGCAGTTATTTTAGCCATTGTAGACATAAACACTTTATAATCATGGTTTAGTATTGAAATGGGCCTGTATGAAGCTGTATCTCGTGGATCTTTATCCTCTTTAGGCATTACAGCTACCATCACTTTCTTCCAGGATGTTGGTGCTTCTCTCCAAACTACTTATCTTACATTATGAAGGTTTACGGTCTACATTCCTGTAGCAGGAGAGGTAGCGTACATCCTTCTGAGTTCTGAGCTTTTGATTGAAGGCTTATTGGGTCTGTCATTCTAAAAGTGTCTTTATTCTGGTTTAAGCACTTGAGCTCAAAACCAGGTATTTTATATTAGGAAGGTTTGTGGTCTACACTCTTGTGACAGGAGAGGATAGCTTATGCCCTTCTGAGCTGAAACTCGCTGGTGTAAGTCTTAGTGTGCCTTTATTTGATTGGCTAGAGGGCTAGCTTGTTTAAAATTTGGATCTCTGTGCTGAAGGCATTTGACAGTTTGTCGACCAAGCTACTTGAAAAGGAGAGAGTTGCTTCTTTCTGTTAAAAAAAGCTACAAAAGCTAAGACTTACATTACCATATCCACTGTTTTGACACTTGTTTTTCACTGCATTAATTGAGTGTTTCTGTGTTGAATATCTGCACTTTTTGACCCTTTTTACAGTCTTTAGTTAGAACTGCCTTGGTTCCAGTTTAATGAGAGTAGAGGAGACCTGAGTCATTTACTTACTTGGGATTGTCTAAAGGAAAGAAAGGTGTGCTGTGTTTGATTGGCCTTTTGCCCTTGTTTTTTTTTTTTTTTTTTTTTTTTTGATCCTTGGCTGCTATTTAAGAACTGCCTTGGTTCCACTTTAGTGAGAGTTAGAGAGGACCTGAGTCATTTTCTAGCCCTAGATTGTGTAAAGGAAAGAAGAGTGTATTGTTTTTGATTGGTCACAAGGCATTATTTATAAGGGATTTTTTATCGAATCTCATCTGTTATTTAAGCGTTGCAGTTGCTCAATGCTTGGCTCATAACCTAGTAGCAAGCTAAGACTTACATTACCATATCCACTGTTTCAGCACTTGTTTTTTTCATTGTTTTGTCACAGCTACATTAATTGACCATTTCTGTGCTAAATATCTGAATTTTTTTACCTTTTTACAGTTTTTTGTAACAACTGCTGCTCTCCGTGCAGCAGCGCCTAGCAGTTATCTGTACAGGCACCAATATCTCACAGCATAATCCCCCTAGTAATCTGTGCAGATACTGATCTTTCACAATATAAATTTCCCTTAAAATGCCCTAACTTTCTATACAGATTTTTTAATCTACTAAAGCATTTAATTTGTGCATAACTGAGCATTACTCATCAAGTACCTTGGCTATTGACCTAATCAATATTTAAATTTCCCCCACTCCTCCCTAGTAGATCAGTAACCATGGATATGCACTTCTTGACTCTCTCTGTGACCAGTCTGGTTGAGATGGTTATTCTGAGGTATTGTAGCAATTGCCTCATGTACACTGACAACTCACTTATACTTAATAAAACAGATAAAGTATGTGAAATGTGTAAATGCACTTTAATGCTGGAGGCAAAACTCTCTCATACAACCAAAACTAATCATATCAAGGTTGTCAGTGACACTTGCACTATGCCTGTTGCACAGGGTAAAGACCCTATTCATAAAACTACTTATGCTGTTACTTACAGGTAACCTTCCTAAACGCAAAGACCTCCTGCATAGTACAATTTCAAAAGGGTCCTCAGCCATCACAAAAACTCTCTGTTAATTCACCACCCACAGCTATATATAGCAAAACTGTATCCAATGCCCCTGCTGCTAAGCCCTGAAGGCAAACTAGTGCGCAACCGAATTTCCTGCTCATCTGTGATGCTATAGTGAAGAGCACGAATGTCCCCCTTTACCAGACAGAGTAAGAAGAGAGTCACAGTATCTGCCTTTCTGGACCTAGAATATCTCAAGTCACACAGTCACTGAGATAATTGAACTGCAGATACCAGTATGACTCTGTCATAGTCCATATGTGGGTGTTAATGACCGGAGATGTACCTCCCTTGACTATAAGGAGCGAGACATGATTGAGCTTGGTGATTACATGTCTCAGGCAGGTATAAGCCTAGCACTGAGCAACATACTATCTTCTCCAAGGATGACGTTACAGTGACAACAGAAGATGACAACATACTATCTTCTCCAAGGATGACGTTACCGTGACAACAGAAGATGACAACATACTATCTTCTCCAAGGACGATGTTACCGTGACAACAGAAGATGACTGATTTTAACATTTGGCTTAGATTCTGGTGTGAGTTCAAGAAGATACAGTATTTGACGGCCTGGGAGGGCATGGTTGACAGACCATGCTGCATTACCAGGGATGGTTTGCACTTATCCCATCCAGGCTTTCAGATATTGGCTAAGACCTTTTCCACCCCCATAGTGCCTTTTGCAGGCAATGCCAAACTGATAAACCTCCTGACTTAAATGAACCTATGAAGGAATATCTGAAGGTGGTACTGTTCAATGCTAGAAGTCTTAACAAGAAAGTCCACTCTCTCTAAGCCTTCCTCTCCTTGGAGAGACGTCTAGTAATGGAGACATGGTTAAAAGTCATGGAGAGTACCCCAGCAGTGCAAGGCTATAATGCCTTTCATGCCTTTAGGTTAACTACTGCACAGCAGGGAACTAAAGGTGGAGGGGTCCTGGTCTATACTAGTTAAAGTGTATGACCCACTGGGACTCATACATGTGCAATTCACCATAAACAGGATCTCATACCATATCCTTGCAACTGATAGGTCCCCTCCATGTTCCAGGCAACCCATACCACCTATCTCAATGTAGTAGAGTCCCTCATGTTTCAAAGCAATACAATTTCATGGGGGATCTCAACTACCCCTCTATGGATTGAGAATTCTACGCCACTTCTAATGCACAAGCCCAGCGATTCTTAAAATTTAATACCAACATCTTAGAACAAATGGCCTAATCTCCTACCAGGGAAATAAACATTCTTGACCTTGCACTCATAAACATTGGGGAGCAGTGGTCCTAACTGAATATAATTTCTTCACTCTTCAAATTTGACCATAAGGCAGTATTGCCTGAAATCAAAATTAAATTCAGGGACTATGCAAAACCAAAAACCTTTAACAACTATCCCAAAGCTAACTTCTCTCTACTAAGTGACACGCTGGCTAAATTCCAAACACCCCCAAACCCAGTAAACACCATAACATATGCTCAGCTATTTACAAAATCCCTATACAGCCATACTGAAATGGTCACAAACTAAGCTCGCTGTAGACTTGCAAAAATATAAAGAACTCAGAAATCTGACAAAAAAAAACACATAAAGAAAGATAAAAAGGACTTCTATAACAAACCTCCCACAGCCCTAAGATCTAATCCTAAAAAAATTCTGGAACTCTATTAACCAAATATTACATCCCGGTAATCTTAGCTCCCTCAATCAATGCCCAGACAAGACATCTGAAGAAACTGCCACTATCATCAATACCTATTTTATCAATTCAATATCTGAGCTACTGAGCCCTAACCCAAACTCCTCTACTACTAACATCTCCAACATTTCTGAACCTACTCCTAATACTATCTCCTCAAATACCTTCTCCCTCAAACCTGTGGCTACTAGCTACATCAAAACTCTACTCTCTAAATTAAAACCATGCTCAGCATCAGCTGACAATATTCCTTCCACTTTTTTTCCATAGCAGCTGACTCTCTTGCTCTCCCTGTATCAATCCTAATTAATTGCTCTATCTCTGAATCAAAACTCCCTTCCATATGGAAACAATGCTACACTATACCTATACACAAAGGATGTAACTCCTCTGATATCTCCAACTTTAGACCTATCACTGTCCTCTCCCCTCTCTGTAAAGTACTAGAAAAATGTATTCATAAGCAAGTTATGCAGTATCTAATACAGGAAAATCTGCTTACACCCACTCAACACAGCTTCAGAACCATACATAGCACCACTACAGCTCTATTATCCTTCCTCAACACTGTCTCTATAGCCATGGACGATCTTAAACTTATTTCTTGCCTATTCTTGGACCTCTCAAAAGCTTTCAACACTGTCTCACACTCTCTTCTGCTGCACAAACTGCATAACCTCAACTTCTCCTCTGATACTGTTACATGGTTCTCCAGCTACCTCACTGATAGATCTCAATCAGTGAGATGGCACTCTGCACTCTCCCCTCCTCTCCCTGTAAAAATGGGTGTACCTCAAGGGTCTATCCTAGGGTGTTTACTTTTTAATATCTTTACTAATCAGCTCTATACCTCCTGTCCTCAGTCATCTTTAGTGCAATATAAAGATGACTCCACAGTCATCAACATAGCCAAATCTCCCTCTAAGCTCTTCTCAGCTACTCAGGCATCTTTTAACTTAGTTGAAACATGCCTCTCCAACAACCAGCTCATCCTTAACCCTAAAAAAACAAAGCTGTTACTCTTCCTACCTAAAACGCTCAACAGTATTAAATCCTCCTTCTCTATACAGTCCCTTAATAACAATCCCATTCAGGTAGACACTAGTACTAAGCTCTTAGGCGTAACCATTGATGATCAGCTTAAATATGACTTGCATGTTAATAACTGCATCAAAAAGACTCATTCAAAACTAGGGCTCTTTTACCGTAACAAGAAATTCCTTACCTCTGAAGCCAAGATTACTCTCTCTCTCTCTTACCTACCTTCTACCCATTCTAATATACAACTCTCAAATTCTCACAAATCTTAACTCAGCACTCCTGACCAAACTCGAATTTACCTACAACAAGGTAGCTAGATTTGCTGCCCAACAAACCTACAAATCCCATCACTGTCTCTCTCGAATACACCTAAACTGACTTGAATTACCCCACCAGCTTCTTCTCTCTCAGCTCCAGATCATCCATTCTATCCTATACCAGCCTTCCTACTGCCCAGCACTATCCCCTCTCATCTCCCATTATTCTCCCTCCAGACCTCTCCAAAGCTCTAACCAAGACCTACTACAAATCTACAAACCCAAGTCTAAATTTGGACGCAACATGTATAACTATCACCTTACTATTGCTTGGAATAGGCTCCCACTAGAAATCAGGACCCTTACACTTTCTAAACAATTTAAGATGGCCACCAAAGAGCACATTAAAAGTCACTGGTCCTGTCATTGCACTCTTCCTCCTTAAACATCCCCTACTTCTTATACCCTAATCTACTTTCTGCCCTTAACTCACTCTTCTCACTAGCTCTTTCTAATCTTCTTTGAATACTCTTTCTATTGTCTTCTAAAATCTATTAAGCAAATCGCCTCAGAGAAACATTCTGTTGTAATTGTCTTGTCTTCATGGAACTACATTATGATAAAATTAGGTTTTTGTAACCACTTACCCCAAAAACTGTACTCATCTTAATGACATATTTCTTTTTATACATCTTGAAATAGTTTTGCTATACTCCTGTTTATTGACACTGTATAACATTGTATTGCTACTTAATGCCTTGTAATAATCCTGTAACATTGCTGTTTAATGCTAATTTATAATGAAAATTGTATAATATATTGGAGCTTTTCTCCCCGGGCCTCCACTGAAAAAGGGCTTTTCAGCTCAGTCGGACAATCCCGGTCAACAAATGTAAAATAAAATAAATAAATATAGAGTGAGCTATGCCTACTCGAATTAAGAATAAGATAAACTCAAAAGACAAGCCATCCTTGTAGATTCACAATATCAATTGGTTATACAACAAAAGAAAAAAGTATTGGCCAAGTGTAGGAGGAACGAAGCCCAGTATATCAAAAACACCTGGCCAATCTAAACAGGCAACTAAGAGGGTTATTTAATACTTCAAATTCTAAATCTGAAGAAAAAATAGCTTCTCAGACAAAGGCAACTATAAAGCTTTCTAAAGCAATGTCCATAACCTCAAGGGAAATACGCAACAGTGCACAGAACTTATTGCAAATAACATTACCCACAGTGAACCAGAGGTGATTGCCAAGCTTTTGGCTGACAGGCTCAGCTCAACCCCCCTCCATGATAGTCCAAAAGAAATACTGCATACTAGAATCTCCTCAATCATTACTAGTGAACAGGTCTTGAAAAGTACTTTCCAAGGCCAAAAACACTGCATCATTGGGCACTGATAACATTGTGGTTGCTTACTAAATAACATGAAACATGACCTCCCCGGTGCACTTGAAGCACTTTTCAACTGAAGCCTACAGTTAGGTTTTGTTCCCAAGGAATGGAAGATGGCTACATTCATTCTCCTGCACAAAGGAGGTCCAACCATTGATCCGAGTAACTAGAAGCCCATAATTCTGACCATCCTCATATGTAAGGCCATGAAAAGATTCATCATGGACATAATAAATGAGGACATATGTGACCTGCAAACACTGGACCCATCACAGTTCGACTTTGTTAAAGGAAGGACATGACTATTAAGTCAGGTGGACTACTTTGAGAGGGTCACTAAAGCAATAGATGAGAGCAAGACTGTGCACACAGTTCACCTTGAACTGGCCAAGGCTTTTGATATAGTACCCCACTCAGGCATTACAGACAAGCTCGCTAAATTAGGTATAAATCATTTTATCACCCACTGGATAGGCAACTGACTCATTGATAGGACCCAGGAGATCAAAACAGGTGTGGCCACCTCCATCAAGAAGTCAGTCACTAGCAGACTCCCCCAGAGCTCGATACTGGACCATCTCCTTTATGGCATCTGTATCTCTGAAGTGAAAACAAATGTGGAATGTTTATGGTTGACTAAGTTTGCAGATTATTGCAAGCTGGGGGTTATCCTCAACTCCACTGCAGACACTGGCATTCTTTAAGATGGCCTATCTTTGACTAAAAAACGGTGCCAAAGCTATGGTCTTAAACTCAATGCTAAGAAATGTATAATTGTACCCTTTGAAAAGTCAGCTATCTCAGCTAATTATCTTGTTAATAATACACCCCTAAGAGTCAGGGATCTGGAAACACACATAGACAGTAGCCTTAACTTCACCACCATGTGGCCACAGTGGTAATTACATCCTTTTATATTATACAACTTATAAGTAAGGGCATGGAATCTAGGTCCAAAGATGTCATTATCCCACTGTACTCTATCCTTATCAGACTAACCATAGAGTACAATACTCCCGTTGGTATCTATCTGACCAGGCATATGAAGTAACTAGACGAACCTCAGATATACCTTGCAAAAAAAAAAAAACGCAAGGTGTAACAAACCTGCCTCACACGGCGGGCCTTAAAACCCTTTCACTCTACTCAGTCTCCTATAGATTGCTGAGGGGGTGATCTATGCCTGGCTTACAAGGCATCCCCAAACCCCACAATTATGAATCTGTGCATCCCCAAACCCCACACTTATGAAGCTGCATATTCTAGTCAAAGAGTACCAGAAATACAAGGTCTAAGGACCTGTATTTTGTCTGTGAAATAGAGCATGCTGAAGAGACAGATATGTGTCACAGAGACTATGGAAGAGGCATCCCATCTAAGTGAAGCTAAATTTATCTATTACCCAATTTAAGAGGAACTTGGACCAGTGGATGGGAATAGGAAATTTACACTGGACCTGGCACCCATGTCTCTTATGGATAGAGGTAGGTTATAAAATACACATTAGTATTGTCAGCTGTGACAGTGGGAAAAAGTAAACTAGCACCTGCTATCTAATCCCAGTGCTGCAGCATTTCCAGACCAAATAATTGCTTTCTTCACAATAACTGCTGTCTCACCAAGGACCACAGAAGACCACTAATTTCATGTTTAACCCTTCCTTCTTAAGCAGAATAACCTCCTCATTCATCAAATGAAACTCACGTGAGATAAAAACTGTATGCAGCATCCTAACATGTTTTAAAACTAAATCCATTTCACAATCATTGTCCACATTCAAAATGTAAGTCATTTTGATGTATTTGTTAAATAACAAAACCAATCATCCATTTTCATAACAAGCATTAGCCATTTCAAGGATGCAAGGACCCAGAGTCTATGTCAGCAGCAACATACATAAGGGATGAGATCAGTCTTGGAAGGTACTCCAGTCCATTTCAGTACATGCATACCATCACGTGAATAAACTGCACTCCACCCACACAACACACACATACTCCCATGCCTGTACACTGAGGTATATTCTAGCGCATCAAATGTTTCCCTACCCATATGCCTTTAGGATGTGAGAGGAAAGTATAGACTGCCTGTGAAAACCAACATAGACATAGGAAACAAATAAAAACTTCACACAGGTGGTACCCCAATCGGGTGTTAAACCAAAAAAAAAACAGGGTGATACACACTGCTAACTACAAGAAGCCTTTGTACCTAATAAAAAATACGTCAGGAATGTTTGCCTCTTTTAGACACAGATATGGCAGTATTCATACAAAATGTAGTTTTGTGAATGATATGATACAAAACATTGTAATAAATACAAAAATAAATAAAATGCACAGATCTGTAAGAGATATAAGGACTAACCCAAAGGTCATGCATGGCCCACGTAATGCAGACAGAGCAAAACTATATTGTTTATTGTTTTAATTTTTTCTACATAACCAAACATGAATTACTTAATTAACAGCTGTGGGATCATGTATTTAAGAATCATCATATGTGTTCACAGTCTTTTCATCAATACTATGTTGTCTTAATTTCCATAACAAGGTATAAATCTGTAAGTATAGTTGTTTCTTACTATAAATTGTTTCACAGGTGCAATGCTCCGTTATAGTTTTTCCTTTTGAATAATTGTTTACTTGTAGGTAGAATTTTTCAACAAGATATACAAGTTTTATTTTATATCACTTTCTTTTATATTGTATATGTAGTACATGTTTACCAGTTGTAAGTAGCCCAGTAGATTAGCTGTCACATACTTCTCCCAGCAAGAACTAAAATATATGTACCATAGATATAAAATGCTTTTTTGTGCAAGAATACAGGGAAAGAATGACAGATCCTAAAATGCAACATGCGTACACCTCTTCGTGTTGTTTCGAGATACTCATATATTACTGGTCATTTGCTAATAGCAGTGTTATTGTGAAATCACTATATCTTTCTGATGGCTTAATTAGCTGGCAGGAGTAACAGTAATGGCTGAGAGATAATGCAGATGTTGATTGAAATTCCATTAATGAACATGGTGAAGGAAACAGGACAAGAGGCCACAGCTATAAAGCAGCAGAAAAGAAATGACTTACCATGTGCATTCATAGTAATAATGATTGGAGTCAGCCTCACTGCAGTGGATTTAGTGACTGTAAAGAGGCAGGATCCATCTTGAATTAAGATGCCACGCTTGTTTTTCCTGAGGTGGTAGTGTAGTGCAGATATTATGCATGTGGTGAAGTTAAACATAAGAATGCAACAAAATAACAAAATATTGAAGACAGTCAGATTCAGTAGCGATATTATACCACATGCCTCAGTCAAATTAGCATCAATGCAAGGAAAGGTTTTACATTTTTGCGTGAGGCTATTATGTCAGTTTTGTTTTTTGATACTTATGATGTGCATGTGAGCAAATAAGACAGGGTGAGAGTGAGAGAGAAGGCAGACAGCTGAGCTCCGGGAGACTGTGTACCTGCTAATAATAAGCCCACCATACTTTCAGAGCTATTTCTTTTTTAATCTTTTCTTTATTTATTTTTTTAAACAAGTAAGTGAAGTAGTTTTTATCAGAAACTTTTAGGCATGATATGCAGTGGCAGTAGTATCTCTCTCTCTCTCTCTCTATCTATATATATATATATATATATATAAATTAAAAAAAAAAAAAAAAAAAAAAATATATATATATATATATATATATATATATACATACATATATATATAATTTCACTTCAGAATCTCAAACTACTGAAATATCGAATTTCAATAGCTTGAGACCTAAGTGTCGAAAATGTACTTGCATGAAAGTGCAGAATCCTGAATGTGGAAATGTCGAATACAGAACTGTAGAATCCGTGGTTGTGGAGGTGCGTCCGTGCCGTGGGATTCCCTGTGTTCATGATGTGCAGTGTGGTATGTTGATGTAGCTGGAGAGTCAGGTAAGTGATGTTTTACTAGGGAGTTTTTGCTAGGGACTTTAGTTTATGTGAGTGTGTTTGGAGTTTTGAGGTGTGGGTTAGGGTAGGTAGGTAAGATTGTGAGTGTGTAAGTGTTGAGAGTCGTGGTATTTGTATGTATGTGATGTGTCTTTGTGCAAGGGGAGTGTAGAATGTGTAATGGTGTTTTTTGTGTGTTTGCATTTTTAGTGTGACCCCAGAGTCAGTATATATATATATATATATATATATATATATATATATATATATATATATATAAGTAGCAGGGGTGCAGGGGGGCTTACACCCCTGCTTATATGTAGGGTCTGCACGTGTGTTTGTTTTGTTGTGTTTGTGTGTGTTTTGTTGTTTGCAGTGTAGTGAGGAAGGTGTATGTGTGCTTGTTTTTGTGTGGAGTGTGTATGTGGGCAGTCGCAATTTTGAATTTCGCGCTTTTTGGGTTTCAGGTTTTTCACTGTTCGGCTTTACAGTCTCAAGATACTGAATTCAATATTTCAGTATTTCGGGAATGTAAAGTGAAACTATATATATATATATATATGTGTGTGTGTGTGTGTGTGTGTGTGTGTGTGTGTGTGTGTGTGTATATATATATATATATATATATATATATATATATATATATATATATATACACACACACACACACATATATATATATATATATATATATATATATATATATATATATAAATATATGTAAAACCACCAGCTGTGTTTTAGAAGGTGGAAGAAAACTGGAATACTTGAAGAATCCATCACAGAAAATGGCTAATGTGCACAATTTGACAAAAAGGATGCCCAGAGGTCATTAATGAATGCTGAGCACTAATGTTGTGAGTTAAGACATCTCAATCAGTGAGTCGTAATGCATGCCTCATCATGTTTCTTCTTCTTTTACGTGATCTTTCATCATTGGTCTGCCATGTAAATGAGTCCTTCACTCAGTGAATCTAATTAAACACACTCAACAAATGAATAACTTAGTATTACTCATGTGCTACTACACCTTAGGAATGATAATTCTTGTTTCTCCAAAGAAATTTTAAAAGTGTGTGTGTGTGTGTGTGTGTGTGTGTGTGTGTGTGTGTGTGTGTGTGTGTGAGACAAGGAAAGTACTTCGTGATCTGTACTTCTGTCTTTCATTTATTTATTTATTTTTGTCTGACTATATTATTTTTTGGCAAACAATCAGATGGCCATGTACAAGGTCATGTAGTGTAGACATGACGTCTGTATGAGTTAATGCATAGAAATCTTGTACAGTACATGTAAGCACAGATCTTTGGCCTAATATCCTCTCTTTTATATTCTTTCTATTCCGTGATATCAAGGCACGCTGATACAGTGAAATGTATTTCACAGCAAATATGTATGTGATATCTTCAATTTACAATGTATTCCTTTTGTTAGTCAGTTTTGGTGAAGGAAGATGGGGATTTGGTTTTGCATTTAGTGCGAGGAAGGGGAATGGTAATTTTTTTTTGTGTGTGAGTTTTACAAGATATTGATGATTCTTAAAACATATGATCCGTCTCAACATGGTATATCTCCAACAATGACTGAAAAAACTACAAGGTACAGTGTGGTATATCATTATAAGATGAACTATGACTGCAAGATTATATACCCACTATTTCCTCACAAATTCCCTCTGGAATGTCAAGATTCTTGCCCTGTTCTTTACTGCAGGTGAATTGCCACTTGTCTAAATTACCTATAGGTACATTGCATATGTGTGTGTGTGTTTGTGTGTGTGTGTGTGTGTGTGTGTGTGTGTGTGTGTGTGTGTGTGTGTGTGTGTGTGTGTGTGTGTGTGTTTATATCCTGAAATGAACTGCCATACCATCCAGGGATGGGTTTATTCCTTACACCCTTTTCTTGCTGTGATAGCCTTTACCTAAACCAAGACTCTAAATAGAATAATGCAAGAAGTGATATTGAATGAATATTGACATCTGATCAGCAAGAAGCTTAGATGTCCTAATGGAAGACTAACAAACCAACAATAAAGAATCCAGTTTGTGCTTCTAAGCAGAGCACAAAGACCATTTCAAGGATACAGTAGATGTTTTTTGCAACATTTAAATAGTTTTGTATGAGCTGTTGTCTTTTTGACTTTTTTATTTTTATTTGTGGAAAAGGCAAATGAGTATCCTTTGCCATAGCAGCTTGGTCTATTGCATAAGACAGCCCTGTATCAGTTATTATCATGCCAGTATGACCTTTTAGTGCATGCTAAAATCACTTCTCTTGGTAAGACTGATGTCGTAATTACAAAACAATCAATGTTTTTCAATGAATGCTTCAACAAAAGATATTATCGTATGATGTTATTAAAATTTCAGAACTTCTGCTGGTAATGACTTGAAAGACTGTTAGGCTGTCTGTTGAAATTTTGGAGACTTTCATTGTGATTCTTGAACGAGTGGAAATACAAATGTGAATGTGAAGAAATAAATGCTCAGGTTTTACCTCTTCTCCAAGATGCAGGATCTGAGTGGTATAATATATAAGCAGTATACATTACATTAGTGATACAAAATGCTTTATCAGCACAAGTCTGGCAGTACTCTGATAATTGTATTCTCACTATTACCAGACTATTTTTCAGCCATTTCAAACCTAAAATTTTGGGTTTAACACTTGTGACAGGCAGCTGATACAATGCTAGAGGTAAAGTACATTTTTCAGCATAAGCCACATCATATTTAAATAGTATTATGGTAGTCCCTGTACAATTAAAAGCTGATAACTCCTTCATACCTTTTAGATTATTAGAAGAAAGAAGTTTCCTCTCTAAGTACTTCAGATGCACTCCTTTAACCTTTTTAAAGTGAACAATGTTATTGCTAAACTCATCCAAGTTGTCAGTCATATAATTTGGTAGTATAATTTCAGTATGATGAGATCCAGCAGCATATCATACATTATAGGTACCTCATAATTCAGCACTACTATTGAATTTGATAGATTAATGCTGGTAAATCATTAAATAAAAAAAGCCTCAGAGTTGATGTCTAAGGAGCATGATTTGTAACTGGGGTCTACTATAAAGTGTAACATTATTATTCTACCATTGTGATGTCATATTGATAGTAGAATAATTAATACTAAATTTCTCTAATGTGCAAAATATCCAAGTCTGAGGTAATTATTTGATGTCTTTTAGATTAACACTTCATCAGAACCTCAAGTCCACAGCCATCTCCATAATATCCAAATAAACATCCATGCAAGAGCCCCTTCTCGTATATTCATGTTCATTAATCTCAGGCACTATATTTATTATTTCCAAGCTTGGTGAAAATATTTTTTCAGGATATTTCCCCAAAATACATATTATTTTATTATACCGCACAATAAGGATATTTATATTGTAATCATCTTTAAGAACTAGATTTGCTTTTCCTTAATTTTGGCCCATATCTAAATGTATAGGATAAGTGAAATAGAATGTGAAGGGAAAATTAAATAGGCTTTACTGTTATTCCAAAAAAATATTGTAATAGTCAATCTAATATTCACCTAAAGCCACAAGACTCATCATTTTTTTTAAAGCAGTCATCATTTATCACAGAACCTACTCAAAATGTTTGAAGAAGGATTTGATTATGCAGATTCATAGTAAATAAAGTAAAACATGAGCTAAAGTTGTTTTAAGTTTTTCTTCTTAATCTGAGATTATTTTATAAAATGACAAAAGTAAATTACCATTCTTGGAAGAGTTAAAAAGTAAAATCTGAGAATTCATGATAGCATGCTACAGAGTAGATGCCAATGAGTCCATAGTAACTTGTAAATGAGGACCCCCAGTCAAATCAGCTTTATGGATTATATAAATGAAGGAATCTAGAATGGTAGACTGATTCAGAAACATATAAAACAGTGATACTCTGCAGAGGTACATGCCTATTTTGAATACCATGATCTGTAGTATACAATAATTGAGTACAATGCCCCCATCAGCATGTAACTTATCAGACAGGTGCAACAGCTGGAATACCTACAAAGGTTCCTTACCTGGATAATCCAGGGTATAAACTCAATGTCCTGTATGAATCACCTTAAAGCCTTATCTTTATACTCTGTCTCCTACAGGTTACTGAGAGACAGTTTATGCCTAGCATTCAAGCCTTCCTGTGATGATTCCTGATGGATCTTTTGCACATCCTCAAAAATGAACAACATCAGAATCAGTAGATCCAAGGATTTCAATTTTGCTTGAGACGTAAATAAGACTTGTTGGTGAAACATGGGAATACTCTGTGTCTCAGAGTATTCCATGCTCTAGAATAGGCTTCCCATCCATGCGAAGCAGAGTACATCCCTAACACTATTTAAGTGTAAGCTCGACCAACGGCTGGGAAATCGGAAATTAACCCTGAGTCTGGTCCCCATGTGTCTTATAGACCGAGGCAGAAAGTAATGCCAAAGTCACCCCCCCCACATAACCTTTAGAAACTTCATAACTAGCATACCTCCCTATAAATACCCATGATACAATGGGACACAACTGGGTTGGATTGCATGGCTAGGCTTATAAAGGCCCTGGTATTTGTTTGCCTAGTATATACCTATGAACCAATGAACAATGAGAGTTATTCTAGAAATAGCCACTGCAATAGTAGAGAGTATGTTTTTTGAAGTGCAGTTAGAGCCAGTGGCTGTAGTGTTAGGTATTTTGACCATTAGTGCTGCCAAAAGAAGTACACACACTGCCTGACACACCATCATCTCACAAACTAATAGACTGTGGATTGATTCAGAGAGGACAGAGAAACTGTATGGCACCTAGTGGTACTGTTTTACCCACAAGAAGAAGTGAGGGGGGATACGTGGCATGCCCATTCTTGTGGATGCAAAGGTATATATTGTCTTAGTCAAGTTAGCTACATTGACCATCCAGTGACCTAAAGTGGAAACATTAGGGATATTGCAGGCATCAGCCTCACAAGTCCTAAACCATTTTCTCCGCATTATTCTATAATATCTGGTTAGACAGGTTTTTATAGTCAGGAGCCATCTAAGCAGAGAATAGGCTAAATATAATATTTTGTATGCTATGTACTGCAGGTGATACCAGATATGCACTAAGAGTCCTGACTGGGGACCTGTTATACAACATCCAGTACATGCAGAAAGTTGCCTATAACACAGGCTATGCAGAAATGTGGAAGAGAGTGCATCATGTATTCAAACTACTGAAGGGATGCTGCTAATGTATAGACACCTCAAGATGGCTACTGCAATATAGTTCAACATCTGCAGCATGAACTTTGTTATGTCTCCATGTTAAGAAACATGCCATAGTGAAAATGACTGAAGCAGCAAATAAACATCATAACAAGGCATTCCATATAATTTGTAGCAGGGTCAGTGTCACACAGCAACTGCTGAGGCAGATGTAGGAATAATACATTGCCACAGTGGCAAAGAGACAGTGTCTGGTCCACAATTAGGGGTCATGACATATACAACACAGAATATAACTATGCATACCATATCACACCAAGGCTATGCAGGCAGTATGTAAACTGGTGAATCGGTACATTAGATAGTTATACCTACACAGGTTAGGATGTGGTCAAGGCAGAGACATCATTTCTTGCATGGATGAGGGTAATACAGTGGCATGTGACTGCAGCACAATAAGATGGAGGTAGCTTCATGGGAGATGAGCAAGGGAGCCACATACTCTGGACGGTTCTGGATAATCAATGATTATGTTCTCTAATGGTAGACTAAAGCAGAAGGACTTCAGTAGCACTTCATTCTCCTAGCTACTAAACATTACAATGTGTTGGCTTCCTTGATGGCCATATTAGCAGCAGTACACCTGTTATCAATGTATGTCAGTCATTTGATGTGCACAGTATGTAATGGAATGTACATGGATATGAACAGAACCGCCCCATATACCTTGTTAACATCTACAGTTAGAGCTATGTACACCCTTCCCGCCTTTTGCCCAGTATAGCCTTACATTAGCATATGGTTACAGAACACCACATCTTTGCAGCATTTCCTTCCCTTGGTTTCTCTCTCATGACTTCAACCCTCCAAAACAGGCTGATGACACACTACCATGGCAGTACCATGATGTCCCAGTTACATATATGATATCTGCCTCCTCTCTCTTATATCCATCACAGCACTGGTCAGTTTTACTGAGGTCCAATAGTAGGCAAAACTCCTTCCTCAACTCTGAGAAGCTCAGAGTATGCAGAGGATTTAGTGAAATTCCTCTGTTTTAAAATTGTATGGCAGCAAGTAGTTTTGCATAAAATGTTTTGAACCTTATATAATACTAACTAGGGTCAGTTACCACAGAGACTATATCAGTGAAGCCAGTTAGAGACACTGTCTGTGAATCACTACCACACACAGTGTACTATCTATACATGTTGGTGCAAGCTGTTCAAATCACTGTGGTCATGAAGCATCTAACCTGCATGCTCATGCATACAGTATGTATGGAGCCACAGAACTATAGTGCAGCACTATGTGCAGAGTATCTTGGCACAGTGAAGCATTAAGCTGTGTGACACATCATTTACAAATATGCATCAGTGAGCACTGGACTGCCATTTTCTCCTTAAGAAAAAAATGACCGAGTGGCATTCACTGCTCAGGAAATGGAGATTGTTTGGTTCCAGTGTGGTTTGCCAGGGACAGCATGATTTTTTTCAGCTTTTTCTTCACAGCAACTTTTTTGGAAAGTTGAGATGGGGGCAACTGCCTCAGGCACAAGATGTCAGATAATGTATGAGTGCAGTACCTGCACTGATTTACGAAGCTACAATGATATGCTAATATGCTACAGTCATAGGAGTGAAGAAGTGCATTTTATTTCCCAACAGCACAGAAATGGGGATTGAACAGGGTTGTCTGCCACAGGGGCTTGTTGATCAGCAACCTGTGAATGTGTTGTTGGTGATCCAGTTCAAATCACTGCTGCTGTTGTTCCTGTGTTTTTATGTTTTATATGTTAAAATGTTTTTCTAATTCTTCCACCGTTTTACAGGTCCAACTGTGGTGGAAGAGGAGTAGCATGCCAGACCACCTCAGCCACTACAGCTGGTGCTGGAACAACCATGATCACCAGGTCTGTCTCTCAATGCAGTTGGGGGGGTGAAGCCTCATCTACTGTAGGTAACCTGTTGACCATACTTCTAAACTGTCTAGATTTTTGCCTCATATTTTTGGTCTGTTCCATATAAAATTTGTGGATTTCTGGCAAGACATTAAGGACTGAAGTCTTGAAGTACTGACAGACATTTGAGTTTTAGACTTCAGAAAATGCATACTAACACAAAGCCTGTTATTCTAACTACTTTGTAAGTTTGTAAGGGCAATCTGTGCCATGTTTGTCTTTTGTCACCCTTTTTGTTTTTGGCTTTCTTCAGATTTCTTGCATTAAGAGGTTGAGAGGTATGCTGGTGCCTTAGATGTGTCATTGCTGCCCTTCATGAAGGCTCCCCTGTTAAAACTGGACAGGGTTTCTTCCACCATGAGATGCAGAGCCAGGCCACTGCTGAGGAGCACTGGCAGCTGGATATCTACATTGTTGACACAAAGCACCTTCTGACATGACTGGCAAAGTCATGTGACCAGAGGCTCTGGCCTTTGATCAGCTGAGGAGCAAGCTACTTATGTCATCAGCTATCCAGATGATGGATACCTAGGTTCAGTGCCCTGAGGAACAGAATAACCACCAGCAGGACCCTGCTGTTTTTGCTATCTTGAAGTTTTCTTCTTTATGTGTCAGTCCACATTCCTTGTTCAGTGTCCAACCATCCTTATTACAACTTATCCACACTCTGTATGCATTTGTCCAACCACTGTCCTTCCCACCCTGTTTGAGTAATGTGTTTGTCTATCTGCCTCTGATATCTGCCATCCTCTGTCTATCCACTGCCCAGATATTCTACAGTACCTTCTCACCCTACTCTTCTTTTGTAAAAGTTACAGAAAAGGCTGTTTCCCAAAAAATAATATACCCTCCATTCTCAACTCACCTTTCATTCCTTTCAAATATTTTTCTTTATTTACATCTGCTTGCTGTTCTTCCCATTTCTTTCCTATCGATGACTTTCATCTCCTGTTATATGCTGAAGAGGGCTGCATCTATGCTGTACACAGGATCTTCAGCAAATGACTGGGGAATGGTGTGCAAAAGTGAAGGCACATGTGGTGAAAGTGAATACAGGTAAAACAGTTGTAGTGTCAGAAAATGGGAGAAATCAGAAGAAGCAGATGAGTTAGAAGGGAAATAGTGGAAGAGTTGAACAGCTTCAAGTATCTGGGAGGGTAGGCTGAGGAGAACGGAAGTCTGAATGATGAGGTTAGAACTAGAATCAAGAGACAGCAGCAGTCTGGCACAAAGTGTCAGCGATAGTGTATTGCCAAAAAAGCAGAAAACTAAGGTGTATAATACAGGGGTGTGGCCACTACTACATTATGGTACAGAAACATGGGCAGTGAAGGCAGAGCAGTTGAAGAACCTAGAGGCAATGAAGCTAAAGTGCCTGAGATGTGTGGTATGATGCACACTGTGGGACAAATGAAGAAATGAAAACATCAGAGCAGAAGCCCAAGTAGCTCCAATTGCAGAGAAGATCAAAGAGAACAGATTACAGTGGTTTGGGCACATGTGCAGGAAAGCAAATGACAGTCTAGTGAATAAATTTGGGACAGAAATGAAAACTGCAAGAGGAAACAAGGGTGACAAGAAAAGAGATGGATGGATTGTGTGACAAAAGACCTGTAACAATCAGACATGATGGTCAAAGGAGGTAGGACTGTGACACTGAATGAGAGAGAGATCCAGACAGTTGATGCAACATCCTGACTCTTTGTAGCAGACGGGTAAAAGGGAGTTGATGATTATGATGCAGATGAAGATTATTCTAGATACAAAATATTGAGGTGCCCTACAAATTGTTTTACATCACTCAGATTTTGGTTTGAAGGGTGAAAATCATTATCCAACTTGGATGTGTAATATTTTCCTTTGCAGCTGTACAGGCTCTCACTTTATCAAGGCATTATTTTAAATAAACAAGTTGCTGGCATGCCAGAATCTCACCTGGACAAGGTCATCTCTTTAGATGTCAAGGGATTTGAATCATGAGCACCCTCTGCAGTTAATCTAAATGACCTATGAGGCTGTTGTCAGGATCACTCTGCAGTTCATTCAAAACAGACTTAGATTTTTGAGCAGTAGATTGTTTCCTTAGGACACCTAGCTGCTCAGATACAAACTATTGTTCAAGCATATACTATTTTATCTCATGTAGGTCATTCGAGAGCTGATTCACTTCATAGCATAGGTTAGTCACTTTTTTGTCAACAAACTCTTCTCACTATTTGTGTTAGCATCTTCCTTTATCTGCATCTGCAAGTCCTTAATGTCAGAGACATTATTTTTATTTACATGTGCCTTTATCTGTGGTTTGATTGCCCCTTTGTTTCTTAAGGGATGGTGTTTGAATTTTAGACCGAATTCTGTGACTTTGCTAATATGACTCAGTATGTTCCTGGAAACTCTGGAATTCTTCATTATGGCCTTCCATTTCTGCTGAGAACTGCTATTATAGCAATAACCCATAGCTTGGTGTGGGTAATGGTAGATTTACCCATGGTTAACATGGTTTGGTCACGAGGCCGAAGCCCAAGTGACCAGAAAAAGCCAAGTGTAGGTAAATCCAGCATTATCCACACCCAGCAACGGATTATTGCTATTATACAATGACATTATTTAAGAAAGAAATTATTTACATTTATTAAATAATGTCTTTGTATAATGGCACCGTGGTGTTCTTCTACATTGTTTCCGGATTCTGTCACTTTGATGATGTACTGCATATGCGTATGAGACTTACATTCCCACACTTATGCAGTACATCATTGCTTTGGAAAGCAAGTAACAGAGACATGAAGATCTCTGTTGCTATATATTCTTTTAAGGAAAAAAAGTGTAACCTCTAGACAGTTTAGAGGTACCAGAGAGAGAAAGGGTTACAGAGTTCAAGGAAAATCAGGTATGTTTCTTCAGTTTTGCAGAATGTACCTCATTTTGCTTGTATTTTCTCTGCTCTCATATGTACCTCTGACCTCTTATTTACAGAAATGAGGACAAGCCCATAAATAAAGGAGGGGACCGATTGTTAATGTTGCTCTTTTAAACTTAGAAAGCTTTGAGAATAATTGTGCATTGTCTGAAGGAAAGAAAGTCACATTATTTAGTGACTTTGTTCCTCAGTGATTTGTCAGAAAACCACAAATTTTATGAGGAACAAAGTCATTAAATGACATACTTTTCAGTTTCAGACTTTCTTTCTTTAAGACTAATGCCTGTCTACCATATTGCAATAGAAAAAATAGTCTGGCCGTTCAATGGTACATTAGCAACTGGACTTTTTTCTTTTGGTATATGCTTGATTTCCAATGGGCATGCTGGTTGGACTGTCCAATCAGAGTGCTCGTTTTTGAATAGCAATGAGCAGTCATTGTATAATATCCATTTTCTAACACAGGAGGGTTTTTTTAATATTCTGCATAAGGCTCTACACCAGAAGCTTGTATTTTCTTGGCTAACCACAGCTCAGTTCTTATTTGAGCAAAAAACACCATACTGTTCAGACATCTTATATTTTTGACATTAGTTTGTTCGGTTGCATTCAGACTGAGTACATTAATCTGCTTAAACTCCATTGCATTCACACTTTGAAAATAAGAGCAGCGAACTACTCATGTTCACTGAGAAACAGAACCTTCAGTCACATTTACTTTGTATTTTTATTTAAAAAGATTAGACAACTGGATTAATAAGATGCTAGTTTCACTGTCTATTTTATCTTGATAGATTTTCTGTTGCTCAAGGTCATCTATTTCATTTTAGAAACCTTTTAAAAATAAAGTTCTTAACTGAGACATTTCATTGCTGCATTGTTTTTTCTCACTAGGTCAATACATTGTTATTTCTGGAGGTCAGTTGTTCTATTCTAACAATCTCATCTTTCTGTGTTAAGCAGTAATGCCATCTGGTTGTTGTCTTTGTCATTCTGCATTCGTAGCTATAATAATTTCTCTGACCTTTTGCAGTTTGTGACCTCCTCTTTTAAAAAGATTAGCTCTCTGTAATTCTCCTTATTCCATCACTATAGCAACTAGCTTTGTTACTAAGCTCTGAATGAAAGCATTGTTTCAGCCCTCTTAGATCCTTCAGTGCTGTAGTCATCATGCTTAACAGATTCTAACTTCATTCTGTATACCTGTAATATATGTTTGAAAAATCTCCCGTCTGTATATCAGTAACATTTTGTTGAAAAATCAGTAAACTCTTTGGCATTCTTGTTGACAGTCCTTGGATTGTTTGTTGTTACAGCCAGTTGATACCTGCAAGGAGAGGTTCAACCTTTTCCCTCCCATAGCATTTTGCTTAATATTAGCATTATTCAACTTTTCTTCTACATTTTGCATTTAACCCCTTCCTGACTGCATTTCAAAATTATTTTAGGATTCAATCTGTTGTACTTCTACACTGTTGGCAGTCTGACTCAATTGGTCATTAAAACTCAGATTGTCTTAAAAGTATCCATTTCACTTTTGCCTTCTATGACCACTACTTTATTTCAGCACAATCCTTATTTTTATTTTTCCCTTTCAGTTTTTATGTCAACAGCTTGCAACTCCAGCAAGCTATAAGTATATTCTGCATAGCATAAAAGTTCCACATACCCCATTTATTGTCATCAAAGGGTTTATTTTTTTAGGCAGCACTTCAACTTTTGACATTATGTGATAACATGGTGTGCACACAATCAGCTTTCAAGTGCAATTTTAGTTTCAAAGACTGCACTACACTATTCTAAGTATTTACTATTCACTAATAGGAAGACATTTTTGTGGACAATTAAGAAAGACACTGTGAAGCTTACATGTCTCTTCACAGATTCAACAATTTTTGGCTAAAGTACAAACACAATACAATGCAGTTTATTCAAACAAATCATCTTCATATATCTGTACATATACATACTACATACATATAAAATGGATCAGGGTTTTGATGTTAGATGTTCCGTAGTGGAATCATTATTGCAAAATTCATTCAGCCTAAGAATAAATTTAAAAAGAATGGTTACTTTTATAAGTAAATTTATTTAATCTTAAGATATCAGACCTATTACCATATGGACTGACTCATGAAATTACCTGGCAAGTTTTTGCATGAATGGAATATCTGCATTTTCTCTTCAAATTCTTGATAAAGGGGAACCAATCACAAGCAATCAATTAATTGATTGAAGCATTTACAAAAAACATGAAATCTGATTTCAGTTTGACTTTGACTCTTTGAAGGCTATAAGGCTTGGGAATGGAGACATTTGACAAACTAAATTGACAACTGGCTCACAGACAGGACCCAGGAAGTTAGAAATGGGGAGTCCACCTCCACAAAGAAACCAGTCACAAGTGGAGTCCCTCAGGGATCAGTCCTTGGACAGCTAATTTTTGACATTTACTTCTCAGAAGTCAAGCCCAATGTTGATGGTCTCGGGCTGACTAAATTTGCAGATGATTGCAAATTGGAAGCTGTCATTGAATCACACACCGACACAAATGTTCTCCAGAAAAGGCTAACACAGACAAACAACTAGTGTCAGAGCTGTGGACTAAAACTAAATGTCAAGAAATGCATAATAGAATCCTTTGAGAAGTCATTTATCCCCGGTAACTATCATATTGACAACACACCCTTTAGAGATGACTCAGTAGTCAGGGACTAAGGGACACACATAGATAGTATTCTAGACTTTGATCATCATGTGTCTACAGTGGTGAGGAAATCATTCTATGTTGTGCAACTTATAAACAAATGTATGGCATCTAAGTCCAAGGAAGACATTGCTCCACTGTATTCTGCATTCATCAGACCTGAGTACAATGCACCCTCTGATATGTACCTAACCAGGCGTATCCAACAACTGGAATGTCCACAGAGGTTCCTCACCAAAAGAATACAGGGTGTAAGTAAAATGTCCTATGCAGACTGCCTCAAGACCCTATCCCTGTATTCTGTCTCCTACAGGCATTTGAGGGGAGATCTATGCCTGGCCTACAGGGCATTGTCAGACCTCACTCTGATGACCTCCTATATATCCACAAAACAAAAAATGCCATAATTACCTGTTCTAAAGACTTAAATCTTGCCTGTGATATAAATAGGACCTGCTGGAGAGATACGTATGTATCCCAGAGACAACCACTTCTATGGAACAGGTTCCCCATCCATGTGAAGCAGAGTTCCTCTCTAAGCCAGTTCAAGTACAACTTGGACAATTGGATGGGAAAATGAAAATCCCTGGTTTGGCACCTATGTCTCTAATAGACACAGGTAACCTGTAAATGGTTCATCTGCTAGACCCATGCTTACACTTATCAAGGGTTTCAGAACTTGTCAGAGATTTGGGATGCATGGCTAGGCTTGAAAAAGTCCTTGTGGCCATTAGCCTAGTAAACATTTATGAACCTATGAACCTATAAATAAAAGTTATGTTTCATACAGACAAAGGTTTTCTTCACAATTATTTTCAGTTGCCAGTCATCAGCTATAAAAGCTGAGAAAGATTTCCCCTTTATAGTCACTGTAACACACATTCTTGCATAACCAAACTTGGTGATTTTTTTTCAGCTAGTGACATAACATACATTTATATATCTATTTATTTATTTAGTTTTGTTTACAGGGGTAATGCACTGAATAGTAATGACCAATTTCAGTATCAGTCCTGGTGAAATACAAATCACTTCACAATCAAAAAATACAGAAATGTAAGAAATAACAGAGTAGTTCGGACTACGTATATAGAAGAAAAAATTGTATATAAGTATATGTATATACACACACACACACACACACACACACACACACACACACACACACACACACACACACACACATACATATATATGTATGTTGATATATATATATATATATATATATATATATATATATATATATATATATATATATATATATATACATACATATACGCATACATTCTAGTGAGCAACAACAGTGCACTGTACAATCAGGCAGGCTGTAATGTGCAATATGTATATTAGCTACTAAAGTGGGTCAATCTTCAGTAAATTATGAGAGAGGAGAAGAGACATGGAGGGCAGACTGGAATAGTGTGTTAGATGACGTGTTATGTTGAAGCAGGAGCATCTGGCTGGATGAGTAAGTGCTTTTTGAGATGCATTCTGAATTTGAATTAAGTGCTAATTTCTTTTAGGTTGATGGGTAGAGTTTGCCAAAGAGTATGTGCCTGAGATGCGAATCCATGTGCATTGCTGTGGAGTTTGGTTCTAGGGGTAATGAGAGCTGGAGTGGCTTATGAGTAGTGTCTCAGGTTGTATGAGGAGGTTTTTTATGAAGTCTATCTGCAAGAGGAATACATATTTGTAGTTGGAGTAGTTTATAGAGATGGGATACAAAGAGTAAGTTAGATCTTTGTTTTATAGGTAGTTGGCCTTTTGGCTTTTTCCAGGGTGATACCCTGATGCTCAGATATGCCGCTCAAGATAGTCTGGAGTGTGGTGATGTTTTTTTGGATGCAGAAGCAAAAACTGCCAGCCTATATTCAATTATAAAAGCAGAGCTTCTTTGCCAGTGACTGGTCTGGTTGGTTTGGATAGACAAAGGGTGCTTGGTGAATTTTCTCTGAAGTTCCAAAAAGCATAGTTTTGGTTCTGGTGGGGTTTAGAAGTAGTTTATGGTTTATGAGCCATTGGCAGAGCTGGCATTGAATGTTGGTGTGTGAGTGACCAGATCTGTAAATGACCATGTCATTAGTGTAGGAGATATGTGGGAGATAGGAGAAGTCACAAGGATGTACTGGATCTTGTGGCACACCTTTGGTCTGGACGTTTTGGTCTTTACTTTTGCTTTCTGACTACACTGTATATCTCACTTTAGGTTGTTTCTCAAGAATGAAACTGTGGTGGTCAGTTTAGTAGCTCTTTATCTTTGAGAAAAAACAGCTACAAGATGTCGATTAATAATCTGACATTTTTCAACTGACAAGTCCAGAAAGATGTGGCAATGACTTTAAATGAATGAGTAGTCCGCAGTCCTCATTCTCAAGGACTTCCTTTGCTCTTTTGACATACAGCTTTAGTATAACAATTTCCAAACACTCCTTTAGAGCACATAAGCTGTGGTGGGTGGTGGTAGAGATGAGATGCAGTGACAACTGGATGCCCACCCTAGCAACATGAAGTGCTTTCCTGCAAACTTTGCATAGTCACACGACCCCAGCCATCAGATCTCCAAAAGAATAACCAGCTTGTAATTTCAGCCACTCAAGTGAGTGATGCGGGTGTTTTGCTTGTTTCCCTATAGAGCAGCCTGGTGTTCCAGTCATACCAGAACCCTAACCTATCACTATCATGGTGTTTCCCTTGCTTGTATGTCATTTGATATTCCTTGTTCATTGTCCTACACTTCCTATAACCATTTGCTCACCCTCTGTATGTGTATGCCCCTTCAACGTTCTCCCCAGCTTTTGTGCATTTAAAACCCGTGTATATCTTTATGTAGATATGTTTACCTAGCTGTCCTTGCAATTTGTTCTTCTCCCTCTATTCGATTCACAGCTATCCATAGCTACTTTCAATCTTTCCTTCCTTTTGTATATATCAAAAAAGACTTTCTCCCACACAAAATTGCCTTTCCACCCTCACCTGCTTCCATACCTTATGGTTACCCTTGTGTGTTTCTATCAGCTTGCTGTTTGCCCCTTGTCTACTTAATTATCTGTCCTATTCCCCCCCATTTATATGATTGTCACTGTTGTCACCTTGATTTAACAGCAAACAGAATCCCTAGTGATTTAGCAAAAGCATAGCTTAATGTAATAAATGTTCTATTTGCAAGAATGTTGTTTTAAATTCTGAGAAAATTGATAATCAGAAATTTACTGCAGCTACTACAAAGTGCTAAAAAGTGATGTTTTTGTTATTCTGAGTATATGATATGTGTGTATATATAGATAGAGAGATAGATACATAAAGATATCCTGTTATGTTCTTGCAAGAAGTTCTATATAGGTGAAAAGTTTAAAGTTATATTGCAAAAACATGCCAAACATATGAAAAATAATAGATGTTTGATTCTTTTGACTGAGCACTGTAAAACCATGATCTTATTTATTTAAAGGCAGGTGTCATGGAACAATTTTGATACTGAAGTTTGGAACACTCTAGCCTATAGGGTTGAATACTGAATTTATTTGCAGGTATTTTCCTAATTAATTTGTTATGCAAGTGGATGACCTTAAATTTGTTTATAGCTCTACTTTTTAATGACATTGTATCTCTCTGAAAGGTAAGTCAATGTACTGGGGATTGGGGAACCTATGAAAAGTTGTGTGAATAAATTGCCGTTCCTGTTTGCATTTTATCATATATTCTTTGATAGTTTATTGTTTCTGCTGACAGTGTGATGTGCAGGTCCACAGTTATCTACCTGATGGCTACTATGGTTTACTTTTTGTATGGGATGAGGGAATATGAAGCTTCTTCGGGCATGTGAGTGAGCATTGACTAAAATGTGTTAGCCTGGCTTCCTTGTGACATGGATAGCATTGATCACACCCCATATTTTAGAGTTGCTCCGACTACAGGGAAGCCTAGCAATGCTTCTTCCATTAGCACTATTTATCTCTTTATGTGGCCTCTGTCCCACTGGTGGTACTGTTCACTGTGCAATACATCTGATCAGCTATGTCAATCATTGTTAGTGACACCTCCCCACCCAGTTCCTTCAAAAATAGTAGTGCACTTACATAGTGCTTGTCTGTAAATTTTGGACTATATCTAAACATGCAGCTGCAAGACTTATTTACAGTCATAGAACATATACAGACGGCTATGTGCAATGTGTACACCACAGTCTAGGTAATGAACAACAATATGAATTTGAACATAAGGATGGCTATAGATCTTAGCAGCAAATTTCACCAAATGCATTATATCAACATAGTTAAAAGTAGTATGTATAGTTAGGTTTGAGGTTTTAAAATCCATTAAGTTAAATGAAAGAAAAAGTTACTGAATGCAAAGAATAGCAGTAGATACTATTATATAAAGCAGATAATAAACCACTCTCATTTGATGCAGGGCTTTGAAAAAAATAATTATGTAATTACTGTTAATTATTCACATTTTGAATAACTTTAAAGAAGCTGGTTTTAACGTTTTTTAATCACTTGTAAAAGTTTCTCTGTGAAAGCTTGTGTGTTTGCATGTTATGCTGTTTTACCATGACGTGATCTGAGTAAAGTTTTAATGACTAAAGAGCTGCCCACCCCCTCCTTAAGTATTTCTTTTAGCGATGCTCACTTTACCTGTTATCGAGCTACATTTGTTTTGGGATTTTTCTGGTGATGGTTTAAGTCCCCACCTGAATATAAAGGGGATGTGTGCTTATTTATGTGAGGGCACTGCTATGCCCTCCCTCCATAGGGTTGTTCATGGTTCTTGCACACCCCTGAAAGGCTACTGCTTACTTCCAATTGAAAGTGTGAGACCTTGTACTAAAATTCTTTAAAATTCAAAAATTGCATCAATTAAAGTGGGATGTAAATAAAAAATAATGAATTCTGGACATCTCTGCTATACATTAATGTATTTTTGCAAGGACAGTCCCCTGCACTGTAGGTTTAGATTCAGAAGTAAGTACTAAGCACTCAGTCAGCAGACCATTTCAAACCTAGACAAAAAAAAAATTTCAAAATCTCCCTATGCCATGGGGATATATGTAAGAATTCTGTAGCCACTGTGTTTCAAAGTACTATATGCTTAAGATTAGTATATATTCTCCCTATATTCAAGCAAATTCTTGCTGTTCTAGGGATTTCAAGTGGGGCTCTTGGACAATCCAATAGACTTGCTTACTGCAGCTTGTCAAAACCAAGGTTACATTTTCATTCTGTTTGTTGCATGCAGTACTTCTCCTTCACCATGGCACTCAGTGTCAAACATACTGGACAAACACCCTAACTGTGGATGGACAGACAGATAGGCATTTGCTACTCATTCATATCCAGTGTTGCAAAGTCCTTTAGAGCTCTTTCTGCTAATCAGATCTGTTTCCCAGGTCATAGTTTGGGCTTCATTCATCTATGCCATAGAGCTGATATCTGTGGTTTTCCAAAAGATGTAAATATTGTGTCAAGAACTAGTCTTTCTATATTAAAGGATGGAAGACATAAAAAATAATGTTTCAGTCTAGGGGAATGTTGAACTGTTAATAATGAAAAACAATGTGTTTTTTTGTTGTTGTTATACACTAGACCACAGAAGTCAGTGCCTAAACTAATTACTGTAATGGATCCTTTGGTGAGTTCAGACAATTGGATGTGTTTTTCTTTGTTTCGTGATATATTTTGGATAACAACCAGCCTTTTGGTATATTTTCTCCTTTATTTTTCTGGTAAGTGTCAGTGCAGCTGTGTTAGTTTGCTTTTTGTAAAACAGGTCTCTTTCAGTTATATTTCTAATGTCCCTCGTTACTAGTCTAGATACAGTAATATTCAGCATTGTCTTTTTTCTTTAAAGTTCGCAGTATAAATTGCAAATAATCAAGATTATCGTCCCCTCCCCTTTTTAAAATGTTTAGCTGTAGTGGTACTCTCATTGTTTGCCTTGCTTTATTTTCTGGTGTGAGGGCTCTCCATTACTTACATGCCTTTTAACACACGCAGTTTGCACAGCCTGATTACATGTCAGCTGATGGAGATCCTTCCAAGGAAATATGTCATAGACACTATGCATCATTTCCTCCTCACACTGCATGCAGTGGCATCACTTTATTGCACACATTTCTGTGTGTGCATCTTAGCCTGTCAGGTACCCTAATAAGTGTAGATCACTGGCATAGACTGATTCCTCTTTTAGAATTATGTAAAGGGGACATCATTTTTAGAGTGGCCCGCCCATACCCTTACCATAATGAGACAAAAACTCACCCTGCACTCCCAAAAACACTCTAGCCCTCTTAGTGTACTCCTTAAGCTTAAGTCATGTTGACAGGATGATGTTATGCCATTGGTCTAGCACTTTTACTGTTTTTTAAACTGCAGTCTAAGTAAGCAATAATGCCCAACAGGGTGTGTGTTAATGTCTAATTTATGCCCACCCAGGTGAGTTCTACATTCCTGGAAGGTCGTTAATTACACATTAACACACACCCTGGAGGGCATTAGTGTGGTTAAATAATGGGGTCTCTGTAAAATTGGTGCATTTTACTTACTTTTTTTTTTATTTTATTTTTTTTTTTTAGTACCACATTATTTTTTTAAATATATTTTTGATGCAAAATAGTTCCTCTGTCTAATGTTTCAGACTTTCTGTAGTATATGTTAATGGTATTGGATGAACCATTTTAAATCAAAATATTAAAATAAAAAAATAATATAATACCTAAATAAATAAACAAGTAAGTAAAGCACAACAATTATACAGACCATTCTCTCTCTCTCTTCTTCTGATTTCAAACACACATACGTATACACACTCAGTCTTCTCTGGTTTCTACATCACTCACACAAGTATAACTTTCAACCTTTTAGCACAAAGAAATCTGGACAAAGCCAAAAATAATGGGGGATCAAGGCCCCAAAAATAGGGATACATTTTAAATATTGCTCTTACAAACTTAGAAAGTTGCTAGAATAAAACGTCTTGTATTACAATTCCTTTTCTGAAAGATATAAAGCCTGAAACTCAAATGCCTATCATTATTTAGGGAATTCATTCCTCACTGATTTGCCACAAGACTTCAGAAAACCACATATTTTATGAGGAACAGACAAAAAATATATGAGGCAAAACTCTGGACATTCTGTGAAAATTTGGACAGTTGAGAGCTATGCACACAAGACCCCTCTCTCTCTCTCTCTCTCTCTCTCTCCCTTGCAAACACAGTCTCTTCTGCTTTTGTAAACGCATTCACTCACAGAAGATCACTCTAACTCTCAATCTCACACACACACACACACACACACACACACACACACACACACACACACACACACACATACAGACACACACACCTATACTGACACACACAGACACGCACACACGCACACACACACACACACACACACACACACACACACACACACACACACACACACCTATACTGACACACACAGACACGCACATGCGCGCACACACACACACACACACACACGCACACCTATACTGACACCACAGACACGCACACACACACACACACACACACACACACACACACACACACACACACACACACACACACACACACACACCTATACTGACACACACAGACATGCACACATGTACGCACACACACACACACACACACACACACACACACACACACACACACACACACACATGAACACACACACACACACACACACACACACACACACACACACACACACACACACACACACACACACACACACACACACACACACACACACACACACACACGTGCGCGCACGCACACATACACACACACACACACACCTATACTGACACACACAGACATGCACACACATACACACACACACACACACACACACACACACACACACACACACACACACACACACACACACACACACACACACACACACACACACACACACAGTGTCCCTGCTTTCATACATTCATTTACTCAAACAAGACTGCTCTTTCTTTCTCTATCTCTCTCTTACACACATTTGCCTCTGCTTTCATACATGCATTCACCCACACACATACAGACAGAAACATAAACACATTCATACACATGCATACACACAGATATACCTTTTATCTGTTTAATTTTTTTTGTGCTCGCTATACAGCGAAATACTGCTTAGTGAGAGTAAAATAATGCCAGTCGTTTGATTTTCTCAGTCCAAGCTCCATGGCAGCTTAATATGCTGCAGTGAAGCAGCAGACTTGTTTTTCATTGGGCATTACTTGTACATTAATACTCTGCTGGAGAATGTTCGTTCTCCAGTCAGGGTGCTGATGTACAGTTTGCCCATTCTCTAAACTTCTATAACAGAAGTCTTAAGGACCATTTCTTGCCTCCAGTGAAAGATATTGATTTGTGGTTATATTAAACCATCTCTAATGGTTTGTAATCTGTGATTACTGTGAAATATTTCCCAAATATTTAGCTAAGAAGGCCAGGGATCTGGAACAGAGGGATAAAGCCTTCCCTATGGCTCATGCAACCCGGGTTCAATTTGTAGCTCAATCATCTGAGATGCTAGTGGGGATGGGGGGGGGTTCTTCTAGGCATTCTCTGTCGGAAGGCATTGTGCATAGGTAAGAGTATCACTTAGCTGTAAAAGCCAAATGTTGGGGAAGGGCACAACCTGAACTAGCTTTCTTTTCACTCTGATATGAAAAGTGATCCAAGGTACATTGAATGGGAACCTTGTTTCTATTACTTGTGTCAGTTTTGTCATCCTTTCATTCATTAACCAGAGCTTGCAACCACAGGTGACAAGGTGGACCTATACTCAAAGGCAAATCTGAGTTTCATTTTATGACACAATTCATGTTCCACCATCATAATTCATTACAGTGTCTACGGTACTGCTTTTTCTACATCTTTCCAGATGTCACTTTCCTGATAACCTCTATCTTCCCTCCTATCCTGCAGAGTGGAACCTGCTACTTTTTAGGACAGAATCATGACTTCTAATTTTGAGGTGCAGAGTTCCACCCAAGACTTTTTGTTCTCAGCAGCAAATTGTTGCAATGCAAATGGAAGTTCACAGTCTCTTCAGAGTGACAGGATAACATCTTCTGCAACAACAGTGATGTAACCCACACATCTACAAACTAGATGCTGTCCAGACCTCATTTGCATTTGTTTATACAGTTATGTACATATCTTGCCAGTAATGGCAAACTAAAGAATTGAGGAACACAATATACATTCACCAGAAGCTTTATTCCAGCTACTGAACTCTGAATATCAATCACATGGAATGCAACCTTTACTAACAACTCATTCCTAATGCTGCACTTGTTGTGTTGTCATTACACAGTCATGAGCTATATCCCCATAAATAAGAAACAAAATAACACATGGAATCTATGGCATTTTGGATTAGTTATTAATTTATTCATTATATATGTTAACCATAATACAACACTGATCATCATGAACATTCCAGGCAATCTTGTCTAAAAGTAAAATAAGCAGGATAAATAATACACACTGGAATGTAAAATTCTGGTTACATTGAGATAAAGTTTTGTTGTTGAAAAAATAGTTCACATATGTAGCACATGACTATAAAAAATATGAATAAGCTACAATACGGTAAATTTAGCACACAATACATACGGCTTTCTTTATCAGCAATATTTACAGTAAAATCTGTAGTTTGGCTGGGCTTTTATTGCAAGTTTTTACAGAATGGTTTTGACTTGTAAATGAAAAACCAAGCCAGCTCCGATAATTCTTAAGCCTTTTAATGGACCGAGCAAATGAAACAACAATGAATAAGACCATAAACAACTGTTGTTTATGGCCTTATTCATTGTTGTTTCATTTGCTCAGTCCATTTACAGAATGGTTTGTCTGTTGGACCTTTTTACCCTTTGGTTTGAACATTAAACGACTGGAGGCATCGCCATAAAGGAAGGCCTGGGACAGGATACAAAATGAAGTATTTGAATAATGAAGAAAAGTTAACACTCATGCACATAATACCTTGAATGTGCAATCTCTATGAGTAGGGGTAAAGTAAGAGTCTGAGAGGTTTAAATATCCTGATTCGGGTATAAACTATAACTTCGCTAAAACTAGCTGGTCTGTCAGTTGCAAAAAAATAAAACAAAATAAACACATTTGAAAATTCAGAAACATCAGCATCAGCCTTGGATTAAAGTTGCTTTGAGAGTCACAGTCTCTTTACAATGTGTGCAGTCTCTATAACAATCAGGTTATTTAATCAGTATCCCATGCCTCAAATATTGGCTAGACGTGACTTACTTTCTATAAAATTCTCCAAAGTGATGCTTAGCTAAGGAAAACCATTGGGAATAATATCCCAAAGAGCAGATTTCTGTCATATATCTTCACTGTATTCAATTTCTACAACAACCAAATAAACTGATTTTTGTCTTACTGGATGATTAATAGGTAGTTACTAGACAAGCAGACCAAAGATCATTGAGAAGCTTAGCTCAGTTTCCCAGTCACCCCAGATCATTACCTGGTCTAGAACCTTGCACAAAGTTACACAGTAGGCAAATGGAAGCTGAGCAAGTCAAAGCCAGGACTACAGGAAGCACCTCAGTAACAGCACATAGATTTAATTTTCTGTGCTAACTGTGGTAATAATATATATATATATATATATATATATATATATATATATATATATATTATATATATATATACATATATATATATATATACTCATGTTTCCACATTAGATTGAAGTGGGTACTGAGAAACAAGCATTCTTAGAAGGTATAATTCCTCACTTTTTAAGTTGAACAAATCCTGTCTCTGTTTGTCTATACAGTTTCATACGAGGCCCTCGTACAAAATAAGATCTAGGTTACTCTCATTTACAAATATCTGTAGCTGGCACTTATTTCTTCTAGGGCATGAACTGTAAAATCCATATACGTCATTTTTCTTCCCTCTTATTTTAATGCCGGTAACTTTCTTGCAAACCTATTACAATAATTACTCTGCTTACATTGCTTCTTTTAAATAGATCAGTTACATTTATTTGACTTTCCAGAATTTGCAAAGAATTAAAAGTTGCCAACTTGGCTTTAAGATGGCTATCCATTACTAATTGTGCTGAAGAGTCCATCTTATTGGAGAAGTTAATTTCTATATTCTACTACAGTGAGACATCAGTCAGAATTCTCAGAAATTTCACATTTTCTTATAAGGATTTAATAGTTTGCTCTATTCTCATTACTCAAGCATTGATAAAGATTTTTCTGGGCCCATATGAAATAAATTAAATTTCCTATTATATAACCAAATTGCAAATCTCTTGACCTGTGTATTATGGATAACTATGAGCTAAAATTTTATCTGGCACCCTTCAAATAGCAAAAACAGTTTACAATATAGTATTGACATACTCGCTAGTAGTTTCACATAGGCCGCTCTTGTTCTATCTATTAAGAAAAGATGCATACCTCTCAACCATTCCTGATTTTGCAGAATGTTCCTGATTTTGCCTCATATCTTTGTCTTCTCCATCATAACATTTTTAACTTTCTGGTAAATAAGTGAGAAATACGGGTCTATATTAGACCGAACTTTCAAAATTTCGAGTGTTCTAATATCGAACCCTATGAATCGAAAATTTAAAACATCAAACATACAGAACAGCAAATTTTTTCCTAGGGAAAAAATTTGCTGTTCCAAAACACATACACACAACACAAGCACACCAAACAAACAGCAATCCACACACATACACCTAAACTCTTACACCTACCCCTACACTAAACTATACATATACCACTAACTATCCACTTACCTTAACCCTAACCCTAAGGTCCATCACTATTGCACAGTCATCTCACCCACGCCCTAACCCTAACTCACCTACCCCGTCCTAACCCTCACATCCACACAATCACACCCTTACCTGACCCGCGCCCTACCCTAACTCACCTAACCCGCCCTAACCCTCACTTCCACACAATCGCAAACTTACCTGAACCCGACCCATAACTTTCAACCACAGTGCTGAAAATACCGAAGCAACAGAAATGGACAACCAAATTCGTTCCCTAGGAAAAAATTTGGTTTTCTGTTTCTTCTATATTTTTAGCGTTCACTGAAAACGGGTCGATATTAGAACACTCTAAATTTTGAAAGTTCGGTGTTCTAATATAGACCCGAGAAATACAGTTAAGTGTATGAGACATTTTAGTTTCATACCCTTTAATGCTCAGAAAATGCATATTAATGCAAAACTTGTAGTTATAGTGGATGTATATTGGGTGTATATTAGTGCATCAAAAACTAACTTCAGTGAATGGCCTTTCATCAAACATAAATAAACGAATGTCCATTCATTGAATGTTCACATCAGCAAATGTTTTTCACAGGGCAGTGAGTTACTTGGCCAACATTTGGAAATTTGCCCTTTTCCTCCCTGTAGTATCTCAGAGTTGGTATGTATAAGTGTGGGGGGTGTGGGGGTGTTATACTGCGGTGTGTGTGTGACAGTCAGTATGTTGGCCAAGTAACTCACTGCCCTGTGAAAAATATTCACTGATGTGAACGTTCGATGAATGGCTGTTCACTGATATCTGTTCAATGAATGGTTGATCGCTGAAGTTAGTTTTCAAACAACTAATACAGACCCATTCTAACAAGCCATTTAAGTGGATTACAGTAATATTTAAAATTGTCCCTGTTGTTGGGCTTTTGTCTCTGGATTATTTTTGGCTTTGTTCCTGATTCTTATGTACAGAAACTGAGAGCTATGCAATGATGTCACATATGTAATGAAACAATTTGGACTGAATAGGTTTCACTGCACTATATACAGATAAGCAAATCATAGACATTTTTTAATTTTGCTTTTGATTCAAGACTTCTTCAGATGTTCCCTGGGATTCAGAAGGAGTTATCATGAGGGTAACCCTTAGCATGAGTGGCTAATCCCTTGCATTAACCCTTTCTGATTCAGACATCTCCATAGTGCACAGATTTGCCACTAACTGAAACATCAGTGTGGATTGTGGTCAGTATGCACAGATATACAGACATTTTTGTAGGTAGGTAGGTAGGTTATGGCTTGCTATTTCCCCATGATGTAGCAGCTCAGGTCAAGCACCCTAATCTCAAAAATATGCTATTTCTTAGGTCAGGCCAACACAGGGAAAGTGGAGAACTATATTGGCCTTTCTTTGAGTAGGGTAGCAAGTTCAGAGGCAGTATATTTAGAGATCAGTAGTGTGGAGGCATAGCAACCACATCCACTGTTCAGGGAGGTGGGCAGCTATCCCACAAACATCTCTCTTCCACATATTATTTCCTAATTATACAATGACCCCCCCATTAATATTCCAAAATGTGCATGCTGATTGGCCAGCATGCCTGTTGTAAATCCCACAATATACCAACTGAAAAAGGTCCGGTTGCCTGAACTTTTTTCCATTGGTATAAGGTGTCCAAACCTTTTTTTAAAAAAAAAAAAAACGGAACAACGGAGACTTTTTTTTCTCTTTTGCTTTATGCATGGGAACGCAAGTCCTATACGCATGCACAGTACATCAACACAAGGAAGCAGTATACCACCACCGGTGGAAGAACAGTAATGCACCATTATACAAAGACATTATTTAAGAAGAAGAAGTATTTTTTTTCTTAATAATGTCATTATATAATTGCAATAACTGACTCCGTGGTTGTGGTATATTGAAGATTTACCCACGGTTGGCTTTATTTAATCACTCTGTCTTCGCCCTCATGATTAAACCACACCAACCACGGGTAAATCTTCAATATACCACACCACGTCATCGGTTATTGCTTAAATATGCCACAGCAGCATAATGGACCATAGTAGGGTGGTTCACAGTATATCATTCAGTGTGACAACTGGGTTGTAAGCCAAAGTAGATTCTATTTTAAGAATATAGTATACTTTAACTTTAGATAAACATAACAAAGTTTCATTTTCATTCTATACCTATAGACAGATTAATATATATGCTTAAGAACTAACTTCCTAAAAACAATCTGTGCTTGTTATTTTTTCATGCTGTGTACGTTGCTCATTTTTCATAAATAATGCCCAATTTAAATAAAATATTGCTGTTAATTTTATGGATGACACATTATCCCATTTTGAACTGGAAAGTGAATTTTGCTCTAAATATTTCTGTTCTATAAATATTACTATCTGATTTCAGCTGTTGCATATGTGAAATCTTCATCAAATATCAGCTATATGAACTTTTTATCCTAATTACTGATATTGTGGCCATTTCCTTCTGTGTACTAAAAATTCCCAAAACCTCAGACAGAGGACAGTAAAGGAATAAATAAGATTAAATTTCTGTGGTTGAAATATTCAAGTCCTGGGAAGCTTGTTCTTTAACATTTTACGCTTCATTGTTATCTATCATTCCTTTGCAGATTAAGCTGAGTGACTCTCTCAGGGGGAAGTGGGGATCTCTTTTAATCATTAAATTTACAGCTGCCATATTTGTAAATCATTTCAAATAAAATGAAAAGAAGTACAACGTGCAGTTATTCTAGGCCTTATTTACCTCTGAGAGAACAGCTTTTGCCTTTTTTTTCTGTTGTACGAAGGGTCTTACAAAAGGAGAGAATAAAATGGCAAATTGTCTTTTTCAGACTCGTTATATTTTTTTCTGTTTTCTTAATAATGCAGCATATTACACTGGTTATATTGTAAAATAATCTTTACTTTAAGAGCACCAACTATAGCTACAACTGACATAATAAGCTGATAGGTGGCTTTGCCACCAAATTTCCAATTTGCCCGTACCAGAAGCACACTGACAAACAGACCTTTCAACCAGTCGGGGACAAATTTCAACAAAATCAGGGACAAGTCAAGAAAAAATCAGGGACACTTTTAAAATATTAGTACTATTAACTTGAAACATTGACAGAATCAAAGCATATGAATTAATACACATTTTCTGAAATAAAAAAAGCCTATAACTCTTAATTATTGTCATTATTCATTGTGTAATTCACCACCTTTCCTGCAAAAGTCACTAGTTTTAGGAGGGATTAAGAGGGATAGAGCTAAAATTTGAGTCAAAATCAGGGACAGTTGAGAGGTATGCTGACAAATTATTTTAGTAGCTTGCTTTCTTTCATTTATTAATCAGGTGAGTGTACTAGACACAGGTGCAAACATTTTAGGGGAAACAATGTAGCATTTTCTGGTAAAGTGACTTGCTAGGAGAGTCTCACACTAGACAAACAGATCCTGTGGGCATCAAACCCAGGATGCTCACTAGCAGCTTATTGTCTTAATACTCTGGTGTAAACATGAGATTTGCTTACTTATTTTAATATTTGCTGAAACTTTGAGGTTTGTGCGTGCGCATGTGTGTGTGTGTGCATGTGCGTGTGCATGCGTGTGTGTGTGTGTGTGTGTGTGTGTGTGTGTGTGTGTGTGTGTGTGTGTGTGTGTGTAACAGAAAGAAGGAGTCACTCAGATAGGTGGCCAATCAGATGAGCAAAAGCCAGCATTAAGAAATAGATGGACAGAGGACAAGGAAAAGAAGATGTCCAATTCTTTGTCATCACTCATAGAAACTAAAATACCAGAACACTTAGCCATAGAACAAAATGATTTTATCTGCATTCTTAAATGCTAACAAGACCTTCATAACAAAAGCATGCTGTGCTCATTGTTCCACTGGGGAGCCATTCTGCTCTTGTTGACCAGAATATTTACTGCTGCAGCAATGTTTCATGAAGGGTAAGGTGTGCTGTACTGCTGTCTGAATAATATAACTCAAGGGAAACTTTTTTTTTTTTTTTACTAGAAAACACTAAGCACTGTGGCAGAACTCTTCCTAACTCTTGAACCTGATTATTAAGGTTATGGATCTAGTAACCACTTATTTATTCCTTTCCTCTACTGCAAGTTGTTCTGCTTCAGGGAGTTCAAGTCTTCTGTAACAGTTCCCAATATTGGTCTGATCTCGGTCCATTTACAGGCTTAGGCTATTTGAAGAATCTCAGAAAGCAGCTTGCAATGCTGTGGGCACTTTCTCTATATCTTATGACACAAAATCTGGCATGGAAGATCTTTCTTTTATCATGTTTTGTTTCTGTGCCACCCACTCCACCCTATCCTGACTAAATCTTTCTGATAACCCCCCTCCATCAAGCATTTAGTTAAGCACTCAGCTACTCCTCTCCTCAGTTTCATTTCTCTAAGTCTTCGTGGTTTCTAATACCATAACAAGAATGGACCCCATTCGCCTAAGTCAACGTATGATTAAAGAGAACAACAACAATGTATGGTAAGAAATCCCGGAGCTCAGACAAATGGTCACACCAAGAAGAGCAAGTCCCAGTAACAGAATATATCAAGGGTGAGACCAAAACAAAGCCAAATAAACAGATCAACAGACGCTTTATTGTAGAGAGCGCTTTCACAGTACCATAACACTGCTTCTTCAGACTATAAAAAGCTCAATAAAACCAACATTTTATAGGTACAATTACATAGCATAGTCTAATAAAAACTTCACTGTCATTAAAAGATCAGCTTACATCACAATTAAATAAATAGTTTTTAAAGAGATAGTCACTATAAAATATTCATAATCAGTCATTCAAAAACAAATAACCAGCAGAAATAAGCATATACATTAAAGACAAATAAAAACATTATTATGCACATAAATAATTTACTTCAAATTTCTAGCAGCTAAAATCGGTTTCAGGGACATTTTATCATTAAGCCCCTTGCCACAGTCTGCCCTTGTATGAATTGTAAACATTAAACTTAAATTTCTTCAAAGTTTCAGGATGTACAAAGTTCCCAGAAAGGTCAAGTAAGAAACAGTAGTTAGACTTGCCACAGGGTTTCGTACCAAAGTCCCTAGTGCATGTGTGGGTAGGCATGTCAAATTTAGGATAACATGAAAGCCTCTTAAGATTCTTTTTGTTTTTATGTGTGAAGCCAGGTGTATCACCCACATTCTCCTTGATATTGTTGTCTGTATTTAATAGGTACCAATACTTCTTGTAAATATCTGGGAAAGTTGTACATCCTGATACTGGGAAGGAATTTAGGTTTAATGTTTGGGCTGGTTGTGATCCATGCCATCTAGTCTACTTGGCTCACTGCACGGAATGCCACTGATTTTATATTGCAAAAATTGATAGGTGCCTTAAGGATAGGCTAAGGGAACATGTTTATAATATCAGAAATAGTATCTGCACTAGGCCAAGCTTGTTGTCCTTCATGGACCTTTACATTATTTTAAATTCATGGTGTCCAGCGAAGAGGTGATCTGGCAAATAGGACTGAGACAGCAGAAAGTAAATGGATAATTAGGTTAAGGGCAGACTGTGGCAAGGGCTTAATGATATAGTGACTGTCTCTTTCAAAACTATTTATTTAATTATGCTGTAAGCTGATCTTTTAATGACTGTGAAGTTTTTATTGGACTATGCTGTTTTATTTTTCTTCTATAAATGTTGGTTTTATTGAGCTTTTTATAGTCTGAATAGCAGTTTTATGGTACTCTCAAAGTGCTCACTACAATAAAGTGTCTATTGATCTGTTTATTTGGCTTCATTTAGTCACACCTTTGATGTCGTGAGGATTCCAGACTGTCATTTTTTCAAGTTCTAGATCCAGTATGCCTACCAGGATTGGTCACTTTTTTTTTTCATCCTGGGACTTTTGCCCCCAGCTGTCTTTTTATTTTTTAACTTACGTCTGTTCATGATATATGCTATATAGGATCCAGTCTATATATCAGCGTTGTCTTGGTGAGATTTTGTAAAAACAGGGTCCACCTTGGGAAAGCACATACCAAGATTTGAGGATGAACTCATTTCCAGCAATAATACTTTCCTTTGCTTTTTGATTTCATCATTTCTCCATTCGGAACTCTATCCTAAGATCTCCATTGTACTGTTTCTTATTTATATGTAGACTATCCTCTCCTACCTTTGTGCTGCCGTCCTTCTCAAATAACTTGAGCTATTTTTATGTGGATAGAAGATGCAACAGTCCTTCTTTTCATTGACAGCAATTACTTTATTACTGCTTTATAAAGGAATGGGCCTTCTGGCTGAACGTACTAATAACAGAGGAATTGCCTGTAGCTTATAACCATAGCCAAGTCTTGTAGATTTACTTATATGCAAAAGCATGTTTTTATTTTACTTGCTTGAGGTGAGAATAACAGACAATTTATATAAATAATGCCTTAGACTCTTGTATAATACATCCTAACAGCCCTAAAGAAGATTAGCCTAGGAGGTAATTACAGCCAAGCTAATCTAGCCATTAATGGGTTTAAGCTCTAAGCTGTCAATTTGCTGCTTCCTGCACTGAAGGGTACACGGTTTGATGTCTTCCACCTCCATTTGCCTACTGTGTGACTATGATCAAGTTACTTGGCCAGACAGTGCTCCTGGGTCACCACTGAAAAGAGACATTTGTGTCCAGTGGTATTATCTGTTTAGCAGATGTATAAAATAAAACAAGTCATTTTGATTTATGTACATCTATAAGATTATTATTTTCCTTAGTGGCAAATCCTTATTCCATCACCACACTGAAATATAAATTAAAGCTTTACATAACAGTTACAGCATAACAAAGCTAGTTCTTCCTTAGATTAGCATCTTTATTGAGAAAAACAAAATATACTTCCAAAGTGAACATACTGCAACTGCATGAGTAAGTTGTACTATATTTATTATAAGTTACAATGTATCAATTAAAACTATAACTACTAAAGCTGCATCTGTGATCAGCTGAACTGAAACTAGAGTAATTATATCAAATCATATGGTTTGTGATGATCTTGTAAGCAACAATGACCATCTCAGCTTGATCTCTCACTTGTGATTGTTTGATCCCAAGACACCATATAAAACATTTCATTAACACTACTAACTTGACAAGTAAAACAATCTCCATGAATAGTTCTTACAAATATGGAAAGCCAAATGACTGAACTCCATTTTACAGCAAAAAAAGCTCAGTAGATACTGCTGAAGCTAGCCGAGGAACAAACACCAAAACCACGAAAAGAAATCTTCGGCTAAACACTACGGCTTGTTCTCTGCTAATAAAACACTTATGCTGGACACGTCTGATTTACGGAAAAAACTGCACAATTAGCCAGAGTTATTAAAACTTGTTCATGAGTAAAAGGTTCTTCTGTATCATGAAGTAACTCAAGTAACACTTGTAGATGTTGAGGATACAAGCTGTTAGATGGCTTCTTGATAACTAAAGCTTCAGTAGGACCAGATTTTAAATATTCTGCATTCCAGACTTCTGGATGTGAATTTTCTTTCCCTGACTGTTCGGGATTGTGCAGCTTTTTCCGTAAATCAGACATGTCCAGCATAAGTGTTTTATCAGCAGAGAACAAGCCATGGTGTTTAGCCGAAGACTTATTTTCGTGAACTCCAATTTCCGGTCATCAAACAATCATTTCAAAGTGGATGTTATCCTTCAACAGCAAAGTAAATCCCCATTTATATATTAATAAAAGAAAAAGAAATCTTCCCTCTGTATCTCATGATGATTAAGATTACATGTCAGCTGAGGGCTGAGTAAAGGGGGGGCAATGGCATCCCTAAATCTAGACACAACCCCTTTGTTTAGAAGCTGTGTAATATAGAAGGACTTTCTTACAACAATAGATGCATATCGGTCAAAAATGAGGTCACTGTCCATGCAAATTCCCATATCCCATACAACTGGGTCAGATCTTAGGGGCATTTTGGCAATGTGGTAATTCTCTAGAGTAGATGACTTCCCAAAGGATACAATAATCTACTGGTGACTGGACTCTTTTTGGTGGTAACCTCCTGTTTTGATTACCTGCATCCTATCAGTGAGCCAGTTGCTAATTCAGAGATTGACATAGGGGTTTATTCCCAGTTTATTTAGCTTTTCGACTATGCCTGAGTGGGGAATTGTGCTCTGTAGCAATCCTGGTTGTTCCTTGAACATTTACCAGCCCTTCTACCTTTCTGTTGTTTTTATCTCTGCCCTCCACCCCTTTATGATTATCTGATTTCCATAGTCACTTCCAACCACTTTTCATTGCTATTTACTATTATATAAGCTATTTATGTACTCTTCCCATGCATTGTTTTTCCATAGACCCATGATACTGAATGCCCACCTTGCAAACAGTATTGTTCTGGAATAAAACTCCTTTACTACATACCGTGTCCTGCTCAGTTTCCTGGAGCTTGTAGTCCTACCCTGTATTCCAGAAATGTTTTATTTATTCCCAGTGCCATCCACAGTTAAGTACCTTTGATTGCTAAATTTAATTTGTTATTTTTTGAGTGATCACTTTTGTTTTCTGCTTTTATATGTGCATTTCACTAAGTTTTTTGCAAAAAAATAAAATAAAATAAAAAATAAATAAATGCTCTTCCTCTCACTGTTACTATCTTGAAATTACCTTCAGCGAGGGATTTTCAAAGTGGTTTGTGTTAACATTGCACTTGCGGGTCCTTTCTACAGTGTTTTAACATCAGGAGGGCTGGGTTTATTCATTCTGTGGCAGAAGGTGTTTACCTGGTCTATCTGAGTTAGGAAATACACTAAAGGACTCATAGTGTAGTCATTGTATTGGCCAGAGGGATCATTATTTAGTTTTTATTTTCTGTGCTGCTATAAATGTTGCATGTTTGTGTGGGTTTAGCAGTGTTCTGTACAGTAGCAAACACCTAGCAAGCAAATTTTCTCTATCG